>NW_017195039.1:0-9085 GCF_001704415.2 Capra hircus
GCCAAGCAGGTGCTGCTGAGTATCAGAACAACTCTTTAACAGCATAGAGACATGAGGGAATATGGGACTGGAATTTTTCACGAAATGGCTTCCTCAACCTTCTCAATAGAGAAGGAGCTAGGCATGGAAAATTAGTGTCTATGGTATCTTCCAGTTTTTCACCAACTGCCAAATCCACCTATGCATGTGTGCATGCTCAGTTGCTAAGTCATGTCCAACTCTTTGCTACCCCATGAACTACAGCAGGCCAGGCTTCCCTGTCCTTCACCAGCTCCCTGAGCTTGCACAAACTCATGTCCATTGAGTCAGTGATGCCATCTAACCATGGCATCCTCTGTCATCCCTTTCTCTTCTTGCCTTCAATCTTTTCCCAGCATCAAAGTCTTTGCCAGTGATTCAGTTCTTCGCATGAGGTGGCCAAAGTATTGGAGCTTCAGCTTCAACATCAGCCCTTCCAATGAATATTCAGGACTGATTCCCTTTAGGATTCACTGATTTTATCCATTTGCTCTCCAAGAGACTCTCAAAAGTCTTCCACTGCCACTACAGTACAAAAGTATCAATTCCTTGGTGCTCAGCCTTCTTTATAGTCCAACTCTCACATCCATACATGACTACTGGAAAAACAATAGCTTTTGACTATATGGACCTTTGTCACCAAAGTGATGTATCCACTTCTTAATATGCTGTCTAGGTTTATCATAGCTTTTCTTCCAAGGAGCAAGCAACTTTTAACTCATGATTGGAGTCAATGTCCACAGGTTTTTAAGAGACCACCTGAGAGTAGATTAAAGGAGTGCAGGCTCCACCCTCCTTGCCCCTTGAACCATTATTATGAACTCTTCATCAAATACTCTGGCTTGGGAAACAGAGTTTTTAAAGGCAGGAGCCCACTGTGTCCCCATTTGCCTGACAAAGTTATAAAGCCATCCTATTGCCAAAATCTTGGCTCTCTGTTCATCAATAATGTGTGCCAAACAGTAATATGGAGACAGAGTTATAGAGGAGAAGGAAAGAATGGCGTTATTACCTTTGCCAGGCAAAGGGAGAACACAGTAGGCTAGTGCCTCAAGAGCTATGCATTTCTCCCTGGTGAATAGGGAGGAGTCAGGCAGGGTTATGTGATAAAGATCAAGGCAGTAACAGTCTTTCTTCTTTAGAATTTCAAAAGGGTGGCATTGCTGACAAGATTATGGGCTTCCTAGGTGGTTCAGCTCAGTTCAGTTCAGTCAGGTAGCTCAGTCCTGTCTGACTCTTTGTGACCCCATGGACTGCAGCATGCCAGGCCCCCCTGTCTATCACCAATTCCTGGAGTTTACTCAAACTCATGTCCTTTGAGTCGGTGATGCTATCCAACCATCTCATCCTCTATCATCCCCTTCTCCTCCCACCTTCAATGTTTTCCCAGCATCAGGGTCTTTTCCAATGAGTCAGTTCTTTGCATCAGATGGCCAAAATATTGGAATTTCTGTTTCAACATCAGTCCTTCCAATGAATATTCAGGACTGCTTTCCTTTAGGATGGACTGGCTGGATCTCCTTGCAGTCCAAGGGACTCTCAAGAGTCTTCTCCAACACCACAGTTCAAAAACATCAAGTCTTCAACTCTCAGCTTTCCTTATAGTCCAACTCTCACATCCATACATGACCACTGGAAAAACCATAGCCTTGACTAGATGGAACTTTGTTGGCAAAGTAATGCCTTTGCTTTTTAACATGCTGTCTAGGTTGGTCATAACTTTTCTTCACAGAGTAAGCGTCTTTTAATTTCATGGCTGCAGTCACAATCTGCAGTGACTTTGGAGCCCCCCAAAATAAAGTGTGCCCCTGTTTCCACTATTTCCCCATCTATTTGCCATGAAGTGATGGACCAGGTGCTACATTCTTAGATTTTTTGAATGTTGAGCTTTAAGCCAACTTTTTCACTCTCCTCTTTCATTTTCATCAAGAGGCTCTTTAGTTCTTTGCTTTCTGGCCATAAGGGTAGTGTTATCTGCATATCTGAGGTTACTAATATTTCTCCTGGCAATCTTGATTCCAAAGAATAGCAAGAAGAGATAAGAAAGCCTTCTTCAGGGATCAATGCAAAGAAATAGAGGAAAACAACAGAATGCAAAAGACTTAACTCCCCAGGCGATTAGGTGCCCAATATGCTACTGGAGATCAGTGGAGAAATAACTCCAGAAAGAATGAAGGGATGGAGCCAAAGCAAAAAATAATACCCAGTTGTGGATATGACTGGAGATAGAAGCAAGATCCGATGCTGTAAAGAGCAATAATTGCATAGGAACCTGGAATGTCAGGTCCATGAATCAAGGCAAATTGGAAGTGGTCAAACAAGAGATAGCAAGGGTGAACGTCGACATTCTAGGAATCAGCGAACTAAAAATGGACTGGAATGGGTGAATTTACCTCAGATGACCATTATATCTACTACTGCAGGCAGGAATCCCTCAGAAGAAATGGAGTAGCTATCATGGTCAACAAAAGAGTCCAAAGTGCAGTACTTGGGTGCAATCTCAAAAAATGACAAAATGATCTCTGTTCGTCTCCAGGGCAAACCATTCAATATCACAGTTATCCAAGTCTATGCCCCAACCAGTAACGCTGAAGAAGCTGTAGTTGAATGGTTTTATGAAGACCTACAAGACCTTTTAGAACTAACACCCAAAAAAGATGTCTTTTTCATTATAGGGGACGGGAATGCAAAAGTATGAAGTCAAGAAACACCTGGAGTAACAGGCAAATTTGGCCTTGGAATGCAGAATGAAGCAGGACAAAGACTACTAGAGTTTTGCCAAGAAAATGCACTGGTCATAGCACACACCCTCTTCCAACAACACAAGAGAAGACTCTACACATGGACATCACCAAATGGTCAACACCGAAATCAGATTGATTATATTCTCTGCAGCCAAAGATGGAGAAGCTCTATACAGTCAACAAAACAAGACCAGGTGCTGACTGTAGCTCAGATCATGAACTCCTTATTACGAAATTCAGACTCAAATTGACGAAAGTACGGAAAACAGCTAGATCATTCAGGTATGACCTAAATCAAATCCCTTATGATTATACATTGGAAGTGAGAAATAGATTTAAGGGCCTAGATCTGATAGAGTGCCTGATGAACTATGGTGTGAGGTTTGTGACATTTTACAAGAGACAGCGATCAAGACCGTCCCCATGGAAAAGAAATGCAAAAAAGCAAAATGGCTGTCTGGGGAGGCCTTACAAGTAGCTGTGAAAAGAAGAGAAATGAAAAGCAAAGGAGAAAAGGAAAGATATAAGCATCTGAATGCAGAGTTCCAAAGAATAGCAAGAAGAGATAAGAAAGCCTTCTTCAGTGATCAATGTAAAGAAATAGAACAACAGAATGGGAAAGACTAGAGATCTCTTCAAGAAAATTAGAGATACCAAGGGAACATTTCATGCAAAGATGGGCTCAAGAAAGGACAGAAATGGTATGGACCTAACAGAAGCAGAAGATATTAAGAAGAGGTGGCAAGAATACACAGAAGAACTGTACAAAAAAGATCTTCACGACCCAGATAATCATGATGATGTGATCACTAATCTAGAGCCAGACATCTTGGAATGTGAAGTGAAGTGGGCCTTAGAAAGCATGACTATGAACAAAGCTAGTGGAGGTGATGGAATTCCAGTGGAGCTATTTCAAATCCTGAAAGATGATGCTGTGAAAGTGCTGCACTCAATATGCCAGCAAGTTTGGAAAACTCAGCAGTGGCCACAGGACTGGAAAAGGTCAGTTTTCATTCCAATTCCAAAGAAAGGCAATGCCAAAGAATGCTCAAACAATTGCACTCATCTCACATGCTAGTAAAGTAATGCTCAAAATTCTCCAAGCCAGGCTTCAGCAATACATGAACTGTGAACTTCCTGATGTTCAAGCTGGTTGTAGAAAAGGCAGAGGAACTAGAGATCAAATTGCCAACATCCGCTGGATCATGGAAAAAGCAAGAGAGTTCCAAAAAAACATCTATTTCTGCTCTATTGACTATGCCAAAGCCTTTGACTGTGTGGATCACAATAAACTGTGAACAATTCTGAAAGAGATGGGAATACCAGACCACCTGCCTTGCCTCTTGAGAAATCTGAATGCAGGTCAGGAAGCAACAGTTAGAACTGGACATGGAACAACAGACTGGTTCCAAATAGGAAAAGGAGAACATCAAGGCTGTATATTGTCACCCTGCTTATTTAACTTATATACAGAGTACATCATGAGAAACGCTGGACTGGAGGAAACACAAGCTGGAATCACGATTGCCGGGAGAAATATCAATAACCTCATATATGCAGATGACACTACCTTTATGGCAGAAAGTGAAGAGGAACTAAAAAGCCTCTTGATGAAAGTGAAAGAGGAGAGTGAAAAAGTTGGCTTAAAGCTCAACATTCAGAAAACGAAGATCATGGCATCTGGTCCCATCACTTCATGGGAAATTGATGGGGAAACAGTAGAAACACTGTCAGACTTTATTTCTTTGGGCTCCAAAATCACTGCAGATGGTGATTGCAGCCATGAAATTAAAAGATGCTTACTCCTTGTAAGAAAAGTTATGACCAACCTAGATAGTATATTCAAAAGCAGAGACATTACTTTGCCGACTAAGGTCCGTCTAGTCAAGGCTATGGTTTTTCCTGTGATCATATATGGATGTGAGAGTTGGACTGTGAAGAAGGCTGAGTGCTGACGAATTGATGCTTTTGAACTGCGGTGTTGGAGAAGACTCTTGAGAGTCCCTTCGACTGCATGGAGATCCAACCAGTCCATCCTGAAGGAGATCAGCCTGGGATTTCTTAGGAAGGAATGATGCTAAAGCTGAAACTCCAGTACTTTGGCCACCTCATGCGAGGAATTGACCCTTGGATAACACTGTGATGCTGGAGGGATTGAAGGCAGGAGGAGAAGGGGACGACTGAGGATGAGATGGCTGGATGGCATCACGGACTCGATGGACGTGAGTCTGAGTGAACTCCAGGAGATGGTGATGGACAGGGAGGCTGGCGTGCTGCAATTCATGTGGGTCGCAAAGAGTCGGACACGACTGAGCAACTGAACTGAACTGAACTGATCTGAACTAAATCTTGATGGTGCTCGTGATAAAGTATCTCCCTTCCAATGCTGGAGATGTAAGAGATCCAGATTCAATCCGTGGTTTGAGGAGCTCCCCTGGAGGAAGGCCTGACAATCCATCCCAGTATTCTTGCCTGAAGAATCCTTTGGACAGAGGAGTCTGACAGGCTATAATCTACAGAGCCTCAAAGAGTCAGACAAGGCTGAAGTGACTTAGCACACACACTGACATGATTAGGATGTGTGCAGGGCCTCAGGTGGCCAGGTCTCCTAATCCTGATGAGCTGCTCCAGTTGCTTTAATCTTGCCTCAGTTGTTTTGTTGCTGCTTCTCCTTTTTTTAACTCACAGAAGGTCATGGAGGCTGGAGTCTTGCCTACAAGAAATGGAAGACAACAAGGCCTTAGTGTCCAGGAGCTCCACAGGGTCCTGCTCGGTACCAATCCTTTTCTATTTTGCCCAAAACTCTGTATCCGAGATTCAGTTTTGACAGTAGTGTATAGAGAAGCTTAGCTTTTGGTAACACTTCATTACTTTCTTCTTTAGGATTAGTGTGCTGGTGAAAAATTCTTTTAGTTTTCTTTCCTCCTTATTCTTAGTGGAAATCTTTTCTAGATATAGAAATACATGCTAACAGTTCATTCTTTCACCACTTGAGAAATGTTGTGGACACTTTCTTTTGGACTGTGTGGTTTCTGATGACATATCTGCTATTTGAATCATTTTCTCCGTGTAGTTTAGACGTTGTTTCTCTTTCTTTTTTTTCAATATTTTTTTCTTTTCTTTAGTTTTTAGAAGTTCAACTGTGATGTATCTTTGCTATGAACTTCTTTGGGTTCTTTGAGCTCACCCATTGAGTTTTTTATTTCAGTCATTGTATTGTTCAAGCCTAAATTTTCCATTTGATTTTTCTTTGTATCTTATATTTATCTGCCAAATCTTTGTGTTTCTTTGCTGAGACTTTCTATTTTTTAATTTGCTTCAAATGTTTATAATTGCTTGTTGAAACATTTTCTGATTGTTGCTTTAAAATGTTTGTCAAATAATTATGCCTCTCTATCACTTGTTTGGTATTTATCTTATTGTCCTTTTAAATTAAGTTGTGTTGAGGGTAGAAGTCAAGCTTCCCTGCTCAGTATCTTTTGACACCCAAGGAGAGGAGAGCCCCCTTGATATTCCTGAGCAAGAGTGAGTTCAGGTCTCCCATAGATTTCTTATTTTTTTTTTTAATTTTAAAATCTTTAATTCTTACATGCGTTCCCAAACATGAAACCACCCTCCCACCTCCCTCCCCCACAGCATCTCTCTGGGTCATCCCCATGCACCAGCCCCAAGCATGCTGCACCTGCGTCAGACATAGACTGGCGATTCAATTCTGACATGATAGTATACATGTTAGAATGCCATCTCCAAATCATCCCACCTCTCACTCTCCCTCTGAGTCAAAGTCCGTTATACACATCTGTGTCCTTTTTCCTGTCTTGCATACAGGGTCGTCATTGCCATCTTCGTAAATTCCATATATATGTGTTAGTATACTGTATTGGTGTTTTTCTTTCTGGCTTACTTCACTCTGTATAATTGGCTCCAGTTTCATCCATCTCATCAGAACTGATTCAAATGAATTCTTTTTAACAGCTGAGTAATACTCCATTGTGTATATGTACCACAGCTTTCTTATCCATTCATCTGCTGATGGACATCTAGGTTGTTTCCATGTCCTGGCTATTATAAACAGTGCTGCGATGAACATTGTGGTACATGTGTCTCTTTCAATTCTGGTTTCCTCGGTGAGTATGCCAGCGGTGGGATTGCTGGGTCATAAGGTAGTTCTATTTGCAATTTTTTAAGGAATCTCCACACTGTTCTCCATAGTGGCTGTACTAGTTTGCATTCCCACAACAGTGTAGGAGGGTTCCCTTTTCTCCACACCCTCTCCAGCATTTATTGCTTGCAGATTTTTGGATCGCAGCCATTCTGACTGGTGTGAAGTGGTAGCCTCATTGTGGTTTTTGATTTGCATTTCTCTAATAATGAGTGATGTTGAGCATCTTTTCATGTGTTTGTTAGCCATCCATATGTCTTCTTTGGAGAAATGTTTATTTAGTTCTTTTGGCCCATTTTTGATTGGGTCGTTTCTTTTTCTGGAATTGAGCTGCAGAAGTTGCTTGTATATTTTTGAGATTAGTTGTTTGTCAGTTGCTTCATTTGCTATTATTTTCTCCCATTCAGAAGGCTGTCTTTTCACCTTGCTTATATTTTCCTTTGTTGTGCAGAAGCTTTTAATTTTAATTAGATCCCATTTGTTTATTTTTGCTTTTATTTCCAGAATTCTGGGAAGGTGGATCATAGAGGATCCTGCTGTGATTTATGTCTGAGAGTGTTTTGCCTATGTTCTCCTCTAGGAGTTTTATAGTTTCTGGTCTTATATTTAGATCTTTAATCCATTTTGAGTTTATTTTTGTGTGCGGTGTTAGAAAGTGATCTAGTTTCATTCTTTTACAAGTGGTTGACCAGTTTCCCAGCATCACTTGTTAAAGAGTATTGTCTTTACCCCATTGTATATTCTTGCCTCCTTTGTCAAAGATAAGGTGTCCATATGTGTGTGGATTTATCTCTGGGCTTTCTATTTTGTTCCATTGATCTATATGTCTGTCTTTGTGACAGTACCATACTGTCTTGATGACTGTGGCTTTGTAGTAGAGCCTGAAGTCAGGCAAGTTGATTCCTCCAGTTCCATCTTCTTTCTCAAGATTGCTTTGGCTATTCGAGGTTTTTGTATTTCCATACAAATCTTGAAATTATTTGTTCTAGTTCTGTGAAAAATGTGGCTGGTAGCTTGATAGGGATTGCATTGAATTTGTAAATTGCTTTGGGTAGTATACTCATTTTCACTATATTGATTCTTCCGATCCATGAACATGGTATATTCTCCATCTATTAGTGTCCTCTTGATTTCTTTCATCAGTGTTTTATAGTTTTCTATATATAGGTCTTTAGTTTCTTAGGTAGGTATATTCCTAAGTATTTTATTCTTTTCATTGCAATGGTGAATGGAATTGTTTCCTTAATTTCTTTTTCTACTTTCTCATTATTCGTGTATAGGAATGCAAGGGATTTCTGTGTGTTGATTTTATATGCTGCAACTTTACTATATTCATGATGAGCTCTAGTAATTTTCTGGTGGATCTTAGGGTTTTCCATGTAGAGGATCATGTCATCTGCAAACAGTGAGAGTTTTACTTTCTTCTTTTCCAATTTGGATTCCTTTATTTCTTTTCTGCTCTGATTGCTGTGGCCAAAACTTCCAGAACTATGTTGAATAGTAGCAGTGAAAGTGGACACACCTTGTTTGTCTTGTTCCTGACTTTAGGGGAAATGCTTTCAGTTTTTCACCATTGAGGATGTTTGCAGTGGGTTTGTCATATATAGCTTTTATTATGTTGAGGTATGTTCCTTCTATTCCTGCTTTCTGGAGAGTTTTTATCATAAATGGATGTTGAATTTTGTCAAAGGCCTTCTCTGCATCTATTGAGATAATCATATGGTTTTTATTTTCAAATTTTAATGTGGTGAATTACATTGATTGATTTGCAGATGTTGAAGAATCCTTGCATCCCTGGGATAAAGCCCACTTGGTCATGGTGTATGATCTTTTTAATGTGTTGTTGGATTCTGATTGCTAGAATTTTGTTGATTTTTGCTTTTCATCTAGAATTTTGTGTTTTCTGTTCATTGAATATTTGTTTTTCAGTATATAGTTATAGTTGATGGTGGCCTATAGAATGAGTTTGGGAAGTTTACTTCCTCTGCAATTTTCTGGAAGAGTTTGAGGAGGATAGGTGTTAGCTCTTCTCGAAATTTTTGGTAGAATTCAGCTGTGAAGCCGTCTGACCTGGGCTTTTGTTGCTGGAAGATTTTTCTGATTACAGTTTCAATTTCCGTGCTTGTGATGGGTCTGTTAAGATTTTCTATTTTCTTCCTGG
>NW_017195040.1:0-9085 GCF_001704415.2 Capra hircus
CCTCCTCTGGATGTGGGGGGACTCTCGTGCTTCCCTCGAATGGAGACGGGTATGTCGGGGAACTTCTTGAGTTGCAGCAAGGGTGTGAAGGACCCTTTGTAAGTTGCAGAGTTTAGGTGTGATTCCTCGAGACGCCTCAGCGGAAATGGGCCTCATCTCGCCTGGAGGGGAGAACTTCCTGGATTTTCTCGAGTTGCGGCAGGTGCTCTCGACTTACGACGGGGACCTCAGGGACCCGCTCTGGTGGCCTCAGGAAAGGCCAGTCCGCCATGCGAGTTGTTCGGGTGCCTCCTCGTATTCCTTTCCCGTCGATGCCGGGCCTAAGACCTTGTGTGGAGTCAGTGCCGGAACCTGAGGATTCCTCTCCAGTGCTGACATGGATCTTGGGGTACGTCTGGAGTCTCCCCAGGGGAGTCAGTCCTCGTCTCGAGTGGGGGGCATGCACGTTCGCTTTTCTCCCGAGCTGTAGCAGCAGTGTCACGCTTCCCTTCACGTGGATCAAGGGATCTGAGGCTTTTCCTCGAGGCTTTCCCACGAGGCTTTCCACAGGGCTGTCCCGTGTCACTGTGGTGTGAGTCCATACTCGGCTTGAAAGTCGAGGCAGTGCAGGGAAACAGGTTTCCCTGGAATGAACTGAGACATCTGGGAGACTCTGGGAATGGTGGCACGACCCCTGGAGTTCCTCTCCGCCTTTCCTGTGGAGAGCGCCTCTTCTTGAGATGCAACAGGAACGCTGGGAATTCTTTCCCGAACACGCAGGGAAAGGATCCCTCCTCTCGAGCTAGGAGGCGGAAACGGGGCTTCTCTGGATGAGGGCGGGACTCTCGTGTTTCCCCTCGAGTGGAGACGGGTATGTCGGGGAACTTCTTGAGTTGCAGCAAGGGTGTGAAGGACCCTTTGTAAGTTCCAGAGTTTAGGTGTGATTAGCCTCGAGACGCCTCAGCGGAAATGGGCCTCATCTCCCGTGGAGCGGAGAACCTCCTGGATTTTCTCGAGTTGTGGCAGGTGCTCTCACTTACGACGGGGACCTCAGGGACCCGCTCTGTTGGCCTCAGGAAAGGCCAGTCCCCATGCGAGTTGCTCGGGGGCCTCTCGGGATTCCTCTCCCCGTCGATGCCGGGGCCTAAGACCTTGTGTGGAAATCGCTGCCGAAACCCTGAGGATTCCTCTCCAGTGCTGACATGGATTTGGGGTACTTTGGAGTCTCCAGAGGGGAGTCAGTCCTCGTCTCGAATTGGGCATTCCGTCGGCTCCTCTCGAGCT
This sequence comes from Capra hircus, assembly GCF_001704415.2. Classification (NCBI taxonomy): domain Eukaryota; kingdom Metazoa; phylum Chordata; class Mammalia; order Artiodactyla; family Bovidae; genus Capra; species Capra hircus. The sequence continues at coordinate 1,264 of NW_017195040.1, forward strand.
GTAGCAGCAGTGTCACGCTTCTCTTCCCGTGGATCAAGGGATCTGTGGCTTTCCCTCGAGGCTTGCCCACGAGGCTTTCCCACAGGGTTGTCCCACAAGCCACCGTGGTGTGAGTCGATCCTCGGCTTTAAAGTCGTGGCAGTGCAGGGAACACAGGTTTCCCTGGAATGGACTGAGACATCTGGGGGACTCTGGAAATGGTGGCACGACCCTGGATTACCTCTCGCCCTTCCTGTGGAGAGCCCCTCCTCTTGAGATGCGACGGGAACGCCGGGAATTCTTTCCGACCACCACGGGGGAAAGGATCCCAGCTCACGAGCTAGGAGGCGGAAACGGGGCTCCTCTGGATGAGGGAGGGACTCTCCTCATTCCTCTCGAGTGGAAACGGGTATGTCGGGGAACTTCTTGAGTTGCAGCAAGGGTGTGAAGGATCCTTTGGAAGTTCCAGAGGTTAGATGTGATTACCCTCGAGACGCCTCTCTGGAAATGGGCATCATCTCGCTTAGAGGGGAGAACCTCCTGGATTTTCTCGAGTTGCGGCAGGTGCCCTCGACTTACGACGGGGCCCAAAGGGACCCGCTCTGGTGGCCTCAGGAAAGGTCAGTCCCCATGCGAGTTGCTCGGGGCCTCTCGGTATTGCTCTGCCATCGATGCCAGGGCCTAAGACCTTGTGTGGAGTCGGTGCTGGAACCTGAGGATTTCTCTCCAGTGCTGACATGGATCTTGGGGTACTTCTGGAGTCTCCCCTGGGAGTCAGTCCTCGTCTCGTGTGGGGGCATGCCCGTGCGCTTACCTTCCAAGCTCTATCAGCAGTGTCACGCTTCCCTTCACGTGGATCAAGGGATCTGTGGCTTTACCTCGAGGCTTTCCCACGAGGCTTTCCCTCGAGGCTTTCCCACAGGGCTCTCCCACGTGCCCACCGTGGTGTGACTCTATCCTCGGATTGAAAGTCGAGGCAGTGCAGGGTAAACAGGTTTCCCTGGAATGGACTGAGACATCCGGGGCATTCAGGGAATGGTGGCACGACCTGGAGTTCCTCTCACCTTTACTGTTTAGAGCCCCTCCTCTTGAGATGCGACGGGAACGCCGGGAATTCTTTCCGGACACGCAGGGAAAGGATCCTTCCTCTCGAGCTAGGAGGCGGAAACACGGCTCTCATCTGAATGTGGGCTGGACTCTCGTGCTTCCTCTCGAGTGGAGACGGGTATGTCGGGGAACTTCTTGAGTTGAAGCAAAGGTGTGAAGGACCCTTTCGAAGTTCCCGAGTTTAGGTGTGATTAGACTCGAGACATCTCAGCGAAAAGGGCCTCATCTCGCCTGGAGGGGAGAACCTCCTGGATTTTCTCGAGTTGCGGCAGGTGCTCTCGACTTAGGACGGGGACCTCAGGGACCCGCTCTGGTGGCCTCAGGAAAGGCCAGTACCCATGCGAGTTGCTCAGAGGCCTTTCGGAATTCCTCTCCCATTGATGCCGGGCCCTAAGACCTTGTGTCGTGTCGGTGCCGGAACCTGAGGATTCCTCTCCAGTGCTGACATGGATCTTGGGGTACTTCTGGAGTCTCCCCAGGGGAGTCAGTCCTCGTCTCGAGGGGGGGCTTGCACGTGTGCTTTCCTCCAGAGCTGTAGCAGCAGTGTCACGCTTCCCTTCGTGTGGATCAAGGGATCAGTGGCTTTCCCTCGAGCGTTTCCCACGAGGCTTTCCACGAGGCTTTCCCACAGTGCTTTCCCTCGTGCAACCGTGATGTGAGTCGATCCTCGCTTGAAAGTGGAGGCAGTGCCAGGAAAACAGGTTTCCCTGGAATGGACTGAGACATCTGGGGGACTCTGGGAATGGTGGCATGACCCTGGAGTTCCTCTCGCCTTTCCTGTGGAGAGCGCCTCCTCTTGAGATGCGACGGGAACGCCGGGAATTCTTTCCCGCCCATGCACGGAAAGGATCCCTCCTCTCGAGCTATGAGGCAGAAAAGGGGCTCCACTGGATATGGGCGGGATTCTTGTGCTTCCTCTCAAGTGGAGACGGGTATGTCGGGGAACTTCTTGAGTTGAAGCAAGGGTGTGAAGGACTCTTTGGAAGTTCGAAAGTTTAGGTGTGATTAGCCTCGTGACGCCTTAGCGGAAATGGGCCTCAGCTCACCTGAAGGGGAGAACCTCCTGGATATTCTCGAGTTGCGGCAGGTGCTCTCGACTTACGACCTGGACCTCAAGGACCCGCTTTGGTGGCCTGAGGAAAGGGCAGTCCCCATGCGAGTTGCTCGGGGGCTTCTCGGGATTCCTCTCCTGTCGATGTCGGGGCCTAAGACCTTGTGTGCAGTCGGACCGGAACCTGAGGATTCCTTTCCAGTGCTGACATGGATCTTGGGCTACCTCTGGAGTCTCCCCAGGGGATTCAGGCCTCGTCTCGAGTGGGGGCATGAGCGTGCCCTTTCCTCCCATGCTGTAGCAGCAGTGTCACGCTTCTGCTTGCGTGTGACCAAGGGATCTGTGACTTTCCCTCGAGTCTTTCCCACGAGGCTCTCCACAGGGCTGTCCCACGTGTCTCGGTGGTGTGAATCGATCCTCGGCGTGAAAGCCGAGGCAGTGCAGGGAAAACAGGTTCCTATGGAATGGACTGAGACATCTGGGGGAGTCTTGGAATGGTGGCACGACCCTGCAGTTCCTCTCCCCTTTCCTTTGGAGAGCGCCTCCTCTTGAGATACGATGGGAATGCCGGAAATTCTTTCCCGACCAAGTAGGGAAAGGATCCCTCATCTCGAGCTACGAGCCGGAAACGGAGCTCCTCTGGATGTGGCCGGGACCCTCGTGCTTCCTCTTGAGTGGAGACGGGTATGTCGGGGAACTTCTTGAGTTGCAGCATGACTGTGAAAGACTCTTTAGAAGTTCCAGAGTTCACGTGTGATTAGCCTGGAGACACCTCAGTGGAAACGGGCCTCATCTCGCCTGCAGGGGAGAACCTCCTGGATTTTCTCGAGTTGTGGCAGGTGCTCTCGAGTTACGACGAAGACCTCAGGGACCGCTCTGGTGACCTCAGGAAAGGCCAGTCCCCATGCGAGGTACTAGGGGGCCTCTCAGGATTCCTCTCCCGTCGATGCCGGGCCTAAGACCTTGTGTGGAGTCGGGACCGGAACCTGAGGATTCCTCTCCAGTGCTGACATGGATCTTGGCGTACTTCTGGAGTCTCCCAAGCTTGCGTCAGTCCTCGGCTCGAGTGGGGTCATGCACGTGCGCTTTCCTCCGAGCGGTAGCAGCAGTGTCACGCTTCCCTTCGCATGGATCAAGGGATCAGGGGCTTTCCCTCGAGGCTTTCCCATGAGGCTTTCCACGAGGCTTTCTCACAGGGCTGTCCCACGTGCCACCGTGGTGTGAGTCCAACCCCGGCTAGAAAGTCGAGACAGTGCAGGGAAAACAGGTTTCCCTGGAATGGACTGAGACATCTGGGGGACTCTGGAAATGGTGGCACAACCCTGGAGTTACTCTCAACATTCCTGTGGAGAGCGCCTCCTCTTGAGATGCGAAGGGAACGCCGGGAATTCTTTCCCGACCAAGCAGGGAAAGGATCCCTACTCTCGAGCTAGGTGGCGGAAACGGGTCTGCTGGATGTGGGCGGGAATCTCGTGCTTCCTCTCGAGTGGAGACCGGTTTGTCGAGGAACTTCTTGAGTTGCAGTAAAGAGTGAAAGACCCTTTGGAAGTTCCAGATGTTAGATGCGATTAGCCTCGAGACCCTCAGCGGAAATGGGCCTCATCTCGCCTGGAGGGGAGAACCTCCTGGATTTTCTCGAGTTGCGGCAGGTGCTCTCGACTTACGACTGGGACCTCAGGGACCCGCTCTGGTGGCCTCAGGAAAGGCCAGTCCCAATGCGAGATGCTCGGGCCTCTCGGGATTCCTCTCCCGTCGAAGCCGGGGCCTAGGACCTTGTGTGGAATCGGTGCCGGAACCTGAGGATTCCTCTCCAGTGCTGACATGGATCTTGGGTACTTCTGGAGTCTCCCCAGGGGAGTCAGTCCTCGTCTCGAGTGGGGGCATGCAAGTGCGCTTTCCTCCCGAGCTGTAGCAGCAGTGTCACGCTTCCTTCGCGTGGATCAAGGGATCAGGGGCTTTCCCTCGAGGCTTTCCCATGAGGCTTTCCCACGAGGCTTTCCCCACAGGGCTGTCCCACGTGCCACCGTGGTGTGAGTCGATCCTCGGCTTGAAAGTCGAGGCAATGTAGGGAAAACAGGTTTCCCTGGAATGGACTGAGACATCTGGGGGACTCTGGGAATGTGGCACGACCTGGAGTTTCCTCTCGCCTTTCCTGTGGAGAGCGCCTCCATTGAGATGCGACGGGAAGGCCGGAATTCTTTCCCGACCACGCAGGGAAAGGAAGCCTCCTCTCGAGCTAGGAGGCGGAAACGGGGCTCCTCTGGTTGTGGCGGGACTCTCGTGCTTCCTCTCGAGTGGAGTCGGGTATGTCGGGGAACTTCTTGAGTTGCAGCAAGGGTGTGAAGGACCCTTTGGAAGTTCCAGAGTTTAGGTGTGATTAGCCTCAAGACGCCTCAGTGGAAATGGGCCTCATCTCGAATGGAGGGGAGAACCTCCTGGATTTTCTCGAGTTGCGGCAGGTGCTCTCGACTTACGACGGGGACATCAGGGACCCGCTCTGGTGGCCTCAGGAAAGGCCAGTCCCCTTGCGAGTTGCTCGGGGGCCTCTCGGGGGCCTCTCGGGTTCTCCTCTCCGATCGATGCTGGGGCCTAAAACCTTGTGTGGAGTCAGTGCCGGAACCTGAGGATTCCTCTCCAGTGCTGACATGGATCTTGGGGTTCTTCTGGAGTCTCCCCAGGGGAGTCAGTCCTCGTCTCGAGTGGGGGCATGCACGTGCGCTTTTCCTCCCGAGCTGTAGCAGCAGTGTCACGACTTTCCTTCGCGTGGATCAAGGGATCAGGGGCTTTCCCTCGAGGCTTTCCCATGAGGCTTTCCCACGAGGCTTTCCCACAGGGCTGTCCCACGTGCCACCGTGGTGTGAGTCGATCCTCGGCTTGAAAGTCAAGGCAATGCAGGGAAAACAGGTTTCCCTGGAATGGACTGAGAAATCTGGGGGACTCTGGGAATGTGGCACGACCCTGGAGTTCCTCTCGCCTATCCTGTGGAGAGCGCCTCCACTTGAGATGCGACTGGAACGCCGGGAATTCTTTCCCGACCACGCAGGGAAAGGATCCCTCTCTCGAGCTAGGAGGCGGAAACGGGGCTCCTCTGGATGTGGGCGGGACTCTCGTGCTTCCTCTCGAGTGGAGTTGGGTATGTCGGAGAGCTTCTTGAGTTGCAGCAAGGGTGTGAAGGACCCTTTGGAAGTTCCAGAGTTTAGGTTGTGATTAGCCTCGAGACGCCTCAGCGGAAATGGGCCTCATCTCGCCTGGAGGGGAGAACCTCCTGGATTTTCTCGGAGTTGCGGCAGGTGCTCTCGACTTACGACGGGGAACCTCAGGGACCCGCTCTGGTGGCCGTCAGGAAAGGCCAGTCCCCATGCGAGTTGCTCGAGGCCTCTCGGGATTCCTCTCCCGTCGATGCATGGGGCCTAAGATCTTGTGTGGAGTCGGTGCCGGAACCTGAGGATTCCTTTCCAGTGCTGACATGGATCTTGGGGTACTTCTGGAGTCTCCCCAGGGGAGTCAGTCCTCGTCTCGAGTGGGGGCATGCACGTGCACTTTCCTACCGAGCTGTAGCAGAGTGTCGCAGCTTCCCTTCGCGTGGATCAAGGGATCTGTGGCTTTCCATCGAGGGCTTTCCCACGAGGCTTTCCCACAGGCGCTGTCCCACGTGCCACCGTGGTGTGAGTCCATACCTCGGCTATGAAAGTCGAGACAGTGCAGGGAAAACAGGTTTCCCTGGAATGGACTGAGACATCTGGGGGACTCTGGGAATGGTGGCACAACCCTGGAGTTCCTCTCGCCATTCCTTGTGGAGAGCGCCTCCTCTTGAGATGCGAAGGGAACGCCAGGAATTCTTTCCCGACCACGCAGGGAAAGGATCCCTACTCTCGAGCTAGGAGGCAGGAAACGGGTCTCTGCTGGATGTGGCGGGAATCTCGTGCTTCCTCTCGAGTCGGAGACCGGTTTTGTCGAGGAACTTCTTGAGTTGCAGTAAAGGAGTGAAAGACCCTTTGGAAGTTCCAGATGTTAGATGCGATTAGCCTCCAGACGCCTCAGCGGAAATGGGCCTCATCTCGCCTGGAGGGGAGAACCTCCTGGATTTTCTCGAGTTGCGGCAGGTGCTCTCGACTTACGACTGGGACCTCAGGGACCCGCTCTGGTGGCCTCAGGAAAGGCCAGTCCCCATGCGAGATTGCTCGGGGGCCTCTCGGGATTCCTCTCCCGTCGAAGCCGGGGGCCTAAGACCTTGTGTGGAATCGGTGCCGGAACCTGAGGATTCCTCTCCAGTGCTGACATGGATCTTGGGGTACTTCTGGAGTCTCCCCAGGGGGAGTCAGTCCTCGTCTCGAGTGGGGGCATGCAAGTGCCGCTTTCCTCCCGAGCTGTAGCAGCAGTGTCACGCTTCCCTTCGCGTGGATCAAGGGATCAGGGGCTTTCCCTCGAGGGCTTTCCCATAGGCTTTCCCACGAGGCCTTTCCCACAGGGCTGTCCCACGTGCCACCGTGGTGTGAGTCGATCCTCGGCTTGAAAGTCGAGGCAGTGTAGGGAAAACAGGTTTCCCTGGAATGGACTGAGACATCTGGGGACTCTGGGAATGTGGCACGACCCTGGAGTTCCTCTCGCCTTTCCTGTGGAGAGCGCCTCCTCTTGAGATGCGAGCGGAACGCCGGGAATTTTTTTCCGACCACGCAGGGAAAGGATCCCACCTCTCGAGCTAGGAGGCGGAACGGGTCTCCGCTGGATGTGGGCGGGACTCTCGTGCTTCCTCTCGAGTGAGACCGGTTTTTCGAGGAACTTCTTGAGTTGCAGTAAGGGTGTGAAGGACCCTTTGGATGTTCCAGAGTTTAGGTGTGATTAGCCTCAGGACGCCTCAGCGGAAATGGGCCTCATCTCGCCTGGAGGGCAGAACCTCCTGGATTTTCTCGAGTTGCGGCAGGTGCTCTCGACTTACGACGGGAACCTCAGGGACCCGCTGTGGTGGCGTCAGGAAAGGCCAGTCCCATGCGAGTTGCTCGAGGCCCTCTCGGGATTCCTCTCCCCGTCGATGCGGGGCCTAAGATCTTGTGTGGAGTCGGTGCCGGAACCTGAGGATTCCTCTCCAGTGCTGACATGGATCTTGGGGTACTTCTGGAGTCTCCCCAGGGGAGTCAGTCCTCGTCTCGAGTGGGGGCATGCACGTGCACTTTCCCTCCAGCTGTAGCAGCAGTGTAGCGCTTCCCTTCGTGTGGATCAAGGGATCTGTGGCTTTCCATCAAGGCTTTCCCACGAGGCTTTCCCACAGTGCTGTCCCACGTGCCACCGTGGTGTGAGTCAACCCCGGCTAGAAAGTCGAGACAGTGCAGGGAAAACAGTTTCCCTGGAATGGACTGAGAAATCTGGGGGACTCTGGAATGTGGCACGACCCTGGAGTTTCCTCTCGCCTATCCTGTGGAGAGCGCCTCCACTTGAGATGCGACGGGAACGCCGGGAATCCTTTCCCGACATGCAGGGAAAGGATCCCTCCTCTCGAGCTAGGAGGCGGAAACGGGCTCCTCTGGATGTGGGCGGGACTCTCGTGCTTCCTCTCGAGTGGAGTTGGGTATGTCGAGAGCTTCTTGAATTGCAGCAAGGGTGTGAAGGACCCTTTGGAAGTTCCAGAGTTTAGGTGTGATTAGCCTCGAGACGCCTCAGCGGAAAATGGGCCTCATCTCGCCTGGAGGG
>NW_017195041.1:0-9084 GCF_001704415.2 Capra hircus
GGGACTCTCGTGCTTCCTCTCGAGTGGAGACGGGTATGTCGGGGAACTTCTAGAGTTGCAGCAAGGGTGTGAGGGACCCTTTGAAGTACAATGTTAGATGTGATTAGCCTCAAGACGCCTCAGCGGAAATGGCCTTATCTCGCCTGGAGGGGAGAACCTCCTGGATTTTCTCGAGTTACGGCAGGTGCTCTTGACTTACGACGGGGACCTCAGGGACCCGCTCTGGTGGCCTCAGGGAAGGCCAGTCCCCATGTGAGTTGCTCGGGGCCTCTCAGGCTTCCTCTCCCGTCGATGCCGTGGCCTAAGATCTTGTGTGGATTCGGTGCCGAACCTGAGGATTCCTCTCCAGAGCTGACATGGATTTTGAGGTACTTCTGGAGTCTCCCCAGGGGAGTCAGTCCTCGTCTCGAGTGGGCATGCACGTACGCTTCCCTCCAAGCTGTAGCAGCAGTGTGGCTCTTCCCTTCGCTTGGATCAAGGGATCTGTGGCTTTAACGAGGCTTTCACACGAGGCTTTCCAACGAGGCTTTCCGACAGGGCTGTTCCACGTGCCACCGTGGTGTGAGTCGATCCTCGCTTGAAAGTCGAGCCAGTGCAGGGAAAACAGGTTTCCCTGGAATGGAATGAGACATCTGGGGGACTCAGTGAATGGTGACACGACCCTGGAGTTCCTCTCGCCTTTCCTGTGGAGAGCGCCACCTCTTGAGATGCGACGGGAACACCGGGAATTCTTTCCCAACCAGGCAGGGAAAGGATCCCTCCTCTCGAGCTAGGAGACAGAAACGGGGCTCCTCTGGATGTGGGCGGGACTCTCGTGCTTCCTCTCGAGTGGAGACGGGTATGTCGGGGAACTTCTTGAGTTGCAGCAAGGGTGTGAGGGACCCTTTGGAAGTTCCAGAGGTTAGGTGTGATTAGCCTCGAAACGCCTCAGCGGAAATGGGCCTCATATCTCCTGGAGGGGAGAACCTCCTGGATTTTCTCGAGTTGCGGCAGGTGCTCTCGACTTACGAAGGAGACCTCAAGGACCCGCTCTGGTGGCCTCAGGAATGGCCAGTCCCCATGCGAGTTGCTCAGGGGCCTCTCGGGATTCCTCTCCCGTCAATGCCGGGGCCTAAGACCTTGTGTGGAGTCGGTACCGGAACCTGAGGATTTCTCTCCAGTGCTGACATGGAACTTGGTGTACTTCTGGAGTCTCCCCAGGGGAGTCAGTCCTCGTCTCGAGTTGGGGCATGCACGTGCCCTTTCCTCCCGAGTTGTAGCAGCAGTGTCACGCTTCCCTTCGCGTGGTTCAAGGGATCTGTGGCTTTCCCTCGAGGCTTTCCCACGAAGCTTTCCCACGAGGCTTTCCCACAGGGCTCTCCTACGTGCCACCGTGGTGTGTTTCGATCCTCGGCTTGAAAGTCGAGGCAGTGCAGGGAAAACAGGTTTCCCTGGAATGGACAGAGACATCTGGGGGACTCTGGAATGCTGGCACGACCTTGGAGTTTCTCTTGCCTTTCCTGTGGAGAGCGCCTCCTCTTGAGATGCGACGGGAACGCCGGGAATTCTTTCCGAGCACGCAGGGATAAGATGCCTCCATCGAGCTAGGAGGCGGAAATGGCGCTCCTCTGGATGTGGGCGGGACTCTCGTGCTTCCTATCGAGTGGAGAAGGGTATGTCAGGGAACTTCTTGAGTTGCAGCAAGGGTGTGAATGACCCTTTGGAAGTTCCAGAGGTTAGGTGTGAATAGCCTCGAGACGCCTCAGCGGAAATGGGCCTCATATCGCCTGGAGGGGAGAACCTCCTGGATTTTCTCGAGTTGCGGCAGGTGCTCTCAACTTACGACGGGACCTTAGGGACCCGCTCTGGTGGCCTCAGGAAAGGCCAGTCCCCATGCGAGTTGCTCGGGGTCCTCTCGGGATTCCTCTCCGTCGATGCCGGGGCCTAAGACATTGTGTGGAGTCGGTCCTGGAACCTGAGGATTCCTCTCCAGTGCTGACATGGATCTTGGGGTACTTCTGGAGTCTCCCCAGGGGAGTCAGTCCTCGTCTCGAATGGGGCATGCCCGTGCGCTTACCTCCCGAGCTGTAGCAGCAGTGTCATGCTTCAATTCGAGTGGATCAAGGGTTCTGTGGTTTCCCTCAAGGCTTTCCCAGGAGGCTTTCCCACGAGGCTTTCCCACAGGGCTGTCCCTGATGCCGCCGTTGTGTGAGTCGATCCTCGGCTTGAAAGTCGAGGTAGTGCAGGGAATGGATTGAGACAACTGGGGCACTCTGGGAATGGTGGCCAGACTCTAGAGTTCCTCTCAACTTTCCTGTGGAGAGCGCCTCCTCTTGAGATGCGACGGGAACGCCGGGAATTCTTTCCCGACCACGCAGGGAAATGATCCCCTCCTCTCGAGCTATGAGACGGAATCGGGGCTCCTCTGGATGTGGGCGCGACTCTCGTGCTTCCTCTCGAGTGGAGGCGAGTATGTCGGGGAACTTATTCAGTTGCAGAAAGGGTGTGAAGGACCTTTTGGAAGTTCCAGATGTTAGGTGCAATTAGCCTCTAGGGCCTCAGCGGAAATGCGCCTCATCTCGCCTGGAGGGGAGAACCTCCTGGATTTTCTCAAGTTGCGGCAGGTGCTCTCGACTTCCGACGGGGACCTCAGGGACCCGCTCTGATGGCTGCAGGAAAGGCCAGTCCCCATGCGAGTTGCACGGTGGCCTCTCGGGATTCCTCTCCCGTCGATGCCGGGGCCTAAGACCTTGTGTGGGTCGGTCCTGGAACCTGAGGATTCCTCTCCAGTGCTGACATGGATCTTGGGGTACTTCGGGAGTCTCCCCAGGGGAGTCAGTCCTCATTCGAGTGGGGGCATTGAAGAGCGCTTTCCTCCCGAGCTGTAGCAGCAGTGTCATTCTTCCCGTCGAGTGGATCAAGGGATCAGTGGCTTTCCCTCGAGGCTTGCCCATGAGGCTTTCTCACGAGGCTTTCTCACAGGGCTGTCCCACGTGCCACCGTGCTGTGAGTCGATCCTCAGCTTGTAAGTCGAGGCAGTGCAGGGAAAACAGGTTTCCCTGGAATGGACTGAGATATCTGGGGTACTCTGGGAATGGTGCACGACCAGGGAGTTCCTCTCACCTTTCCTGTTGAGAGCGCCTCCTCTTGAGTTGTGAAGGGAAGACCGGGAATTCTTTCCCGACGACGCAGGGAAAGGATACCTCCTCTCTAGCTGTGAGGCGGAAACGGGGCTCCTCTGGATGTGGGCGAGACTCTCGTGCTTCCTCTCGAGTGGAGACGGGTATGTCGGGGAACTTCTTGAGTTGCAGCAAGGGTGTGAAGAACCCTTGGAAATTCCAGAGGTTTAGGTGTAATTAGGCTCGAGTCGCCTCAGGGGAAATGGGCCTCATCTCGCCTGGAGGGGAGAACCTCCTGGATTTTTTCGAGTTGTGACAGGTGATCTCGACTTAAGACGGGGACCTGAGGGACCCGCTCTGGTGGCCTCAGGAAAGGCCATTCCCCATGCGAGTTGCTCGGGGCCTCTCGGGATTCCTCTCCCGTCGATGCCGTGGCCTAAGACCTTGTGTGGAGTGGGTGCCGGAACCTGAGGATTCCTCTCCAGTGCTGACATGGATCTTGGCGTCCTTAAAGGCGAGATGAGGCCCATTTGCGCTGAGGCGTCTCGAGGCTAATCACACCTAACCTCTGGAACTTCCAAAGGGTCCTTCACACCCTTGCTGCAACTCAAGAAGTTCTCCGACATACCCGTCTCCACTCGAGAGTATCAACATCTTCCCGCCCCACTTTCAGAGGAGCACCGTTTCCACCTCATAGCTCGAGAGAAGGGATCCTTTCCCTGCGTGGTCTGGAAAGCATTCCCGGCGTTCCAGTCGCATCTCAAGAGGAGGCCCTCTCCACTGGAAAGGCGAGAGAAACTCCAGGGTCCTTCCGCCATTCCCAGAGTCCCCCAGATGTCTCTGTCAATTCCAGGGAAACCTGTTTTCCCGGCACTGCCTCGACTTTCAAGCCGAGGATCGACTCACACCACGGTGGCACGTGGGACAGCCCTGAGGAAAATCCTCGTGGGAAAGCCTCGAGGGAAAGCCACAGATCCCTTGATCCATGGCGACGGGAAGTGTGACACTACTGCTACAGTTCGTGAGGAAAGCTCACGTGCATGCACCCACACGAGATGAGCACTGACTCCCCAGGGGAGACTCCAGAAATACGCCAAGACCCATGTCAGCACTGGGGAGGAATCCTCAGGTTCCGGCCCCGACTCCACACAAGGTCTTAGGCCCCAAACATCGACGGGAGAGGAATCCCGAAAGGCCCCCTTGCAACTCCCATGGGCACTGGCCTTTCCTGAGGCCACCAGAGCGGGTCCCTGAGGTCCCCGTCTTAACTCGAGAGACCCTGCCCAACTCTAGAAAATCCAGGAGGTTCTCCCCTCCAGGCGAGATGAGGCCCATTTCCTCTGAGGCGTCTGGAGGCTCATCACACCTAAACTCTGGAAATTCAAAAGGGTCCTTGCTGCAACTCAAGAAGTTCCCCGACATACCCGTCTCCACTAGAGAGGAAGCACGAGGGTCCCCCACATCCAGAGGAACCTCGTTTCCGCCTGGCAGCTTGAGATGAGGGATGCTATCCTGCTTAGTCAGGAAAGATTTTTCGGCGTTCCCGTGGCATCTCAAGAGTAAGGGCTCTCAATAGGAAAGGCGAGAGGAACTCCAGGGTCGTGCCACCATTCCAAGAGTCCCCCAGATGTGTCAGTCCATTTCAGAGGAACCTGTTTCCCCTGCACTGCCTCGACTTTCACGCCTAGTATCGACTCACACCATGGTGGCACGTGGGACAGCCCTTGTGGGAAAGCCTCGTGGGAAAGCCTCGAGGGAAAGCCACAGATCCCTTGAGTGACCGCCCTCGTGACACTGGTCCCGAGGTCACGGTCGTATGTTGAGAGCACCTGCCGCAACTCGAGAAAATCCAGGAGGTTCTCTGCTTCAGTCGAGATGAGGCCCATTTTCTCTGCGGCGTCTCGAGAGTAATCACGCGCTAAACTCTGGAACTTCCAAAGGGTCCTACACACCCTTGCTACAACTCAAGAATTTCCCCGACATACCCGTCTCCACTCCAGAGGAAGCAGAGGGTCCGGCCACCTCCAGAGGAGCTCCGTTTCCTCCTCCAAGCTCGAGATGAGGGATCCTTCTCTGCTTCCTCGGAAAGAATTTCCGACGTTTCCGACGCATCTCAAGAGGAGGCGCGCTGCAGGAAAAGCGAGAGGAACTCATGGGTCGTGCCACCATTCCAAGTCCCCCAGATGTCTCAGTCCATTCCAGAGGATCCTGTTTTCCCTGCACTGCTTCGACTTGCACGGCGAGGATCGCGGGGCAGAGGCGAGGATCGCGGTGGTACGTGGGAGAGCCCTGTGGGAAGCCTCGTCTGAAAGCCTCGAGGAAAGCCACAGATCCTTGATCCACGCGATGGAAGCGTGACACTGCTGCTACAGCACGGGAGGAAAGCGCACGTGCATGCCCCCACTCGAGACGAGGACTGACTCCCCTGGGAGACTCCAGAAGCACCTCAAGATGCATGTCAGCCCTGGAGAGGAATCTTCAGGTTCCGGCCCGACCCACACAAGGTCTTAGCCCTGGCATCGACGGAGAGGAACAGCGACAGGCCTCTAGCAACTCGCATGGGGACTGGCCTTTACTGAGGTCACCAAAGCGGGTCCATGAGGTCCCCGTCGTAAGTCGAGAGCACCTGCCGCAACTCGGAAAATCCAGGAGGTTCTCCCTCCAGCGAGATGAGGCCCGTTTCCACTGAGGTGTCTCGAGGCTAATCACACGTGACCTCTGGAACTTCCAAAGAGTCTTTCACAGCCATGCTGCAACTCAAGAAGTTCCCCGACATACCCGTCTCCACTCAAGAGGAAGCACGAGGGTCCCGGCCACATCCAGAGGAGCTCCGTTTCCGGCTCGTAGCTCGAGAGGACGGATCCTTTCCCTGCTTGGTCCGGAAAGAATTCCCGGCATTCCATCGCATCTCAAGAGGAGGCGCTCTCCAAAAGGAAAGGGAGAGAACTGCAGGTCGTGCCACCATTCCCAAGACTCCCCCAGATATCTCAGTCCGTTCCACAGGAACCTGTTTTCCCTGCACTGCCTCGGCTTCACGCCGAGGATCGACTCACACCACCGGACACGTGGGACAGCGCTGTGGGAAAGCCTCGTGGGAAAGACTCGAGGGAAAGCCACAGATCCCTTTGGTCCACGCAAGGGAAGCGTGACACTGCTGCTACAGCTCGGAGGAAAAGCGCACGTGCATGCCCCCACTCGAGACGAGGACTGACTCCCCTGGGGAGACTCAGGAAGTACCCCAAGATCCATGTCAGCACTGGAGAGGAATCCTCAGGTTCCGGCACCGACTTCACTCAAGGTCTTATGCCGGGGTCCAGCCCGGTGGATCCAGGGAATTCGAAGGGTGGACGGCATTGGGGTGGAAAGACTTGTTTATTTATTAATGTAAGATTAGATTAGGAAACTATAGTATAGTAAGAAGATTAAGTGGAGTAAGAGGCTGAATAGCTTGGTTTACACGGACGGCCAATAAAATTCCAGACAAGGAATTTGCACCACCTACGTTGGGCCACCGCGGCCGCTTGAATATCTAAGGGCCTCGCCTTAAGCTCCCTTTCGTGCGGGTCTTAACAGCCAGGCAAGTAAGTAGACCTGGCGAGCCTCCGCACTCCAGGTGGAGATTCAGCCTGAAGTTAAAGTAAAGAGCAGAGAGAAGGAAAGGTAGAGAAGAAGAAAGAGAGAGAAAGACACGGGGGAGCCAGAGTCCCAAGAAACCAGGCTGAGAGACTAGTTCGAGAATCTGGTCCGAGAAATTGGCCCCGGCCCCTGGCCTCCTCCTTTATTGTTCAGAAGGTCTTTTATACTTTTGATAAAACATGGAGAGATCAATGGATAACACAAAATTATGTAGTGTTCGCAATCCAGATTCTTTCTGTATATCATTTTTGTATACAAAAGGTCTCAGGTGATTTACATTATCTTCTGGCCAAGAGGCTTGTTAACACTTTTTTGCTCTCTTCCCTTAATGAATGTTAATTTTGTTTCCCCTGAAGTGTTTTTCTTTAATCTGCATCTCCTTAAAGCATTAAAGTTACATCTCTATAGAACAAAGGTGCAGTGGGTTATAACAAAGAAGGTACTTAACTCAAAGTTCTAATATTGCTAATACCAGGTCTACTACTTGTTTTTCTATATACCAACTATATCTAAAAATAAGGATATGAAAAATTTGGCAGCAAGCATTGACCCAAAAAAATGAAACTTTTAATCAGTCCTATTCTAAAGATTTTGACTCCTCTGAAGCTCCTGCATTCCTAGGATGTTTTAAGCTTCCTGTGCCTCCTGCGGTCAGGAGGCCTCAAACAATCACAAGCGCAGCTGTACGAGTCCTACAGGCAGGCTAGAAAGCCATCAGAGGGTTTTTGGATTGAAACACTCTTTCAAATGCAGAAACTAATGCCCTGAATTGACTTTTTCCAGAAAAGGTCAGAAGAGTGAAAAAGCAGAGCACAAAAAACCGGCAGATTTTTGTTGGGGTACATGCTTAAAAATTTCCAGAGGGGTCCCTGAAGTCTGAGCAGGCCTTGCGTATGTCAGCTTCCTTCCTCATAACCTTGTCACGGGCGGGCTTCCTCACACTGGCTCCCGGCAGTCTTAGGCCCCGGCATCGACGGGAGAGGAATCCCGAGAGGCCCCGAGCAACTCGTAAGGGGAATGGCCTTCCTGAGGCCACCAGAGCGTGTCCCTGAGGTTCCCGTCGTAAGTCGAGAGCACCTGCCGCAACTCGAGAAAATTCAAGGAGGTTCTCCCCACCAGGCGAGATGAGGCCCATTTCCGCTGAGGCGTCTCGAGGCTCATCACACCTACCCTCTGGAACTTACAAAGGGTCCTTCAGACCCATGCTGCAACTCAAGAAGTTCCCTACATACCCGACTCCACTCGAGAGGAAGCACGAGAGTCCCGCCACATCCAGAGGAGCCCCTTTTCCGACTCCTTGCTCGAGAGGAGGGATCCTTTCCCTGCCTGGTAGGGAAAGAATTCCTGGCGTTCCCGTCGCATCTCACGAAGGAGGTGCTCCTCCACAGGAAAGTCGAGAGGAACTCCAGGTCGTGCCACCATTCCCAGAGTCCCCCAGATGTCTCAGTCCATTCCAGGGAAACCTGTTTTCCCTGCACTGCCTCGACTTTCAAGCCGAGGATCGACTCACACCATTGTGGAACGTGGGACAGCCCTGTGGGAAAGCCTCGTGGGAAAGCCTCATGGGAAAGCCTCGAGGGAAACCACAGATCCCTTGATCCACGCGAAGGGAAGCGTGACCCTCTTCTACAGCTCGGGAGGTAAGCGCACGTGCATTCGCCGACTCGAGACGAGGACTGATTCACCTGGAGAGACTCCAGAAGTACCCCAACATCCATGTCAGCACTGGAGAGGAATCCTCAGGTTCCGGCACCGACTCCACACAAGGTCTTAGGCCCTGGCATCGAAGGAAGAGGAACCCTGAGAGGCCCCCGAGCAACTCGCCTGGGGACTGGCCTTTCCTGAGTCCACGAGAGCGGTCCCTGAAGTCCCCGTCGAAAGTCGAGAGCACCTGCCGCAACTCGAGAAAATCCAGGAGGTTCTCCCCTCCAGGCGAGATGAGGCCCATTTCCGCTGAGGCGTCTCGAGGATCATCCCACCTAACCCTGAACTTCCAACCTTCACACCCTTGCTGCACTCAAGAAGTTCCTCGACATACCCGTCTCCACTCGAGAGGAAACACGAGCATCCCGCGCACATCCTGAGGCCCCGCATCTGCCTCTTAGCTCGAGCGGGGGATCCTTTCCCTGTGTGTCGGGAAAGAATACCCGGCGTTCCCGGCACATCTCAAGACGAGGTGCCTCCACAGGAAAGGCGAGAGGAACTCCAGGGTCATGCCACCATTCCCAGAGTCCCCCAGATGTCTCAGTCCATTCCAGGGAAACCTGCTTTCCCTGCACTGCCTCGACTTTCAAGCCGAGTATCGACTCACACCACGGTGGCACGTGGACAGCCCTGTGGGAAAGCCTCG
>NW_017195042.1:0-9084 GCF_001704415.2 Capra hircus
TGGGACTGGCCTTTACTGAGTCCACCAGAGCGGGTCCCTGAGGTCCCCATCATAAGTCCAGAGCACCTGCCGCAACTCGAGAAAATCCAGGAGGTTCTCCCCTCCAGGCAAGATGCCCCCCATTTCCGCTGAGGCGTCTTGAGGCTAATCACACCTAACCTCTGGAACTTCCAAAGGGTCCTTCACACCCTTGCTGCAACTCAAGAAGTTCTCCGACATACCCGTCTGCACTCGAGAGGAAGCACGAGAGTCCCACCCACATCCAGAGGAGCCCCATTTCTGCCTCTTAGCTCCAGAGGTGGGATCCTTTCCGTGCGTTGTCTGGAAAGAATTCACCGAGTTCCCGTCGCAATTCAAGAGGAGGCGCTCTCACAGGAAAGGCGAGAGGAACTCCAGATTCGTGCACCCATTCCCAGAGGCCCCCAGATGTCTCAGTCCATTCATGGAAACCTGTTTCTCCTGCACTGCCTCAACTTTCTAGCCTAGGATCGACACACAACACGGTGGCACGTGGGACAGCCCTTTGGGAAAGTCTCGTGGGAAAGCCTCGTGGAAAAGACTCGTGGGAAAGCCTCGAGGGAAAGCCGCAGATACCTTGATCCACGCGAAGGGAAGGGTGACACTGCTGCTACAGCTCGGGAGTAAAAGCGCACGTGCATGCCCCCACTCGAGATGAGGACTGACTCCCGTGGGGAGACTCGAGAAGTACCCCAAGATCCTTGTCAGCACTACAAAGGAATCCTCAGGTTCCGGCAACGACTCCACAAAAGGTCTTAGGCCCCGGCATCGACGGGAGAGGAATCCCGAGAGGCCCCCGAGCAACTCGCATGGGGACTGGCCTTTCCTGAGGCCCCCAGAGCGGGTCCCCTGAGGTCCCCGTGGTAAGTCGAGAGCACCGGCCGCAACTCTTGAAAATCCAGGAGGTTCTCCCCTCCAGGCGAGATGAGGCCCTTTTCCGATGAGGCTCCTCGAGGCTAATCACACCTAAACGCTGGAATTTCCCAAGGGTCCTTCACACCCTTGCTGCAACTCAAGAAGTTCCCCGTCATACCCGACTCCACTCGAGAAGAAGGACGAGAGTCCCGCCACATACAGAGGAGCCCGTTTCCGCCTCATAGCTCTAGAGGAGGGATCCTTTCCCTGCGTGTTCGGGAAAGTATTCCCAGCGTTCCCGTCGCATCTCAAGAGTAGGCGCTCTCCACTTGAAACGGGAGAGGAACTCCAGGTTCGTGCCACCGTTCCCACACTCCCCCCAGATGTCAAAGTCCATTCCAGGGAAACCTGTTTTCCCTGCACTGCCTCGACCTTCAAGCCGAGGATCGACTCACACCACGGTGGCACGTGGTACAGCCGTGGGAAAGCCTCGTGGGAAAGCCTCGTGGGAAAGCCTCGAGGGAAAGCCACAGATCCCTTGATCCACGCGAAGGGAAGGCTGACTCTGCTGCTACAGCTCGAGAGGAAACCGCACGTTCATGCCCCACTCGAGACGAGGACTGACTCCCCTGGGGAGACTCCAGAAGTACCCCAAGATCCATGTCAGCACTGGAGAGGAATCCTCAGGGTCCGGCACCTGCTGGGAGCCAGTGTGAGGAATCCGCCCGTACAAGGTCATGAGGAAGGAAGCTGACATACGCAAGGCGTGCTCAGACTTCAGGGACCCCTCTGCAAATTCCTAAGCACGTACCCCAACAAAATCTGCCGGCTTTTGTGCTCTGCTTTTCCACTCTTCTGACATTTTCTGGAAAAAGTCAATTCAGGGCTTTAGTCTTCTGCATTTGAAAGAGTGTTTCAATCCAAAAACCCCTCCGATGGCTTTCTAGCCTGCCTGCACGACTCGTGCAGCTGCGCATGTGATTGTTTGAGGCCTCCTGACCGCAGGAGGCACAGAAAGCTTAAAACATCCTAGGAATGTAGGAGCTTCCGAGGAGTCAAAATCTTTAGAATAGGACTGATTAAAGGTTTCATTTTTTGGGTCAATGCTTGCTGCCAAATTTTCATATCCTTTATTTTTAGATATAGTTGGTATATAGAAAAACAAGTAGTAGACCTGGTATTAGCAACATTAGATCTTTGAGTTAAGTACCTTCTTTGTTATATCCCACTGCACCTTTGTTCTATAGAGATGTAACTTTAATGCTTTAAGGAGATGCAGATTAAAAAAAAAAACACTTCAGGGGAAACAAAATTAACATTCATTAAGGAAGAGAGCCAAAAAGTGTTAACAAGCCTCTTGGCCAAAAGATAATGTAAATCACCTGAGACCTTTTGTATACAAAATGATATACGGAAAGAATCTGGGTTGCGAACGCTACATAATTTTGTGTTACCCAATGATCTCCGTGTTTTATCAAAAGTATAAAAGGCCTTCTGAACAATAAAGGATGGGGGCCAGTTTCTCGAACTAGTCTCTCGGCCTGGTTTCTTGGGACTCTGGCTCCCCCCATGTCTCTCTCTCTCTCTCTTCTCTCTCCCCCTTCCCTCTCTCTGCTCTTTACTTTAACTTCAGGCTGAATCTCCATCTGGGGCGCGGAGGCTCGCCAGGTCTACTTACTTGCCCCGGCTGTTAAGACCCGCACGAAAGGGAGCTTAAGGCGAGGCACCCTTAGATATTCAAGCGGGCGCCGGTGGCCCAACGTAGATGGTGCAAATTCCTTGTCTGGAATTTTATTGGCCTTCCGCGTAAACCAAGCTATTCAGCCCTCTTCCTCCACTTAATCTTCTTACTACACTATAGTTTTCTTAATCTAATCTTACATTAATAAACAAACAAGTCTTTCCACGCCAACGCCGTCCCCTTCGAATTCCCTGGATCCACCGGGGCTGGACCCCAGCAAGTGGTGCCCGGAACAGGCTATTCAAAGGTAGGTTCCTCGGAGCAAAAGCTCCCCCGGAGCACTCTCTGTTGCTCCCCCCGGAGCACTCTCTGTTGCTCCCCCCGGAGTGACTTAATCACTCCCCCCGGAGTACTTTCGGGTACTCCCCAGTGTTGAGTGTTCGGGACGGCTAGGACCCCACTCAGGGTGCCACGGACCCCCTGTAGGATAGACAGGGTGAGGACGAGTGGGAAGTGTTCAAGGGTTTAAGAGAAACCTGGTGCTCTAGAGGTTGAAAAGAAACCTGCTATCTTAGGGTTTAAAACAAACCCCCCTTGGCTAAGGTAAACCTTTTTGTCAAGGCAGACTTTTCTATAACTCTTAATTTTCTGACACGGGTAACAATGACTCAAAACAATGACACCTCTTTATACAAGTAATTTTGTAACTGTTAAACAAAAAAGACAAATTAAAGATTAAAAGGCTCGTGTTACGAGACCAATGTCCTTGGTTTCCCAGAAAAGAGATTTAGATACTTGGATAAAGGTAATAAAACAGCTAAAAAACTAATTATACTTTGCATGGGCCTGTAAAGCTTTTGCTCTGTAAAATATTATTACAAATGTTCTGGACCCCCGTCATGAGGCTGTTAGTTAGATAGCCTATGGGAGAGACTATAGCAGTGGATCGTAGTGGGTCTCCACCTATTACGCAGATCATATTTTCTGCCATTGGCAAACAAAAGGAGAGAGACTGTACTCTTCCTCCCGAGGAAGGAGGGTGCTTATAGGACGCAGCGGCCGAGCGCCCTGAAGAGCCCCCTCCCCCTCTACACAAACCAAACCTTTAAAGAGTTGTCTTATTTAAGGCGACCACTGCAACCTCTGCTTGCGCCTCCCCAGGGCTTAAGAACTCCCCACTTTATATCCAAAGCCTCCCAGAACATTGCTTAAGTTTGAAAACGATAGTGACAATATTTTTGAGCAAAAGAGCTTTTAAAACAGAGCTTGCTCCTTGCATAAAATCCCCTCAGGAGGGGCCTCACCCAACAAAAAAAAGAAAAAGGAAGAAAAACAGGAAAAAAAAGAAAAATATTCGTAATAAAAAGGACTTTACAAATGCAAAATGTTTCTCTTGAGGCCAAATAGAACATTTTTTGCCAAAATGTCTTGCTAAACAGAGATAACAAGCCGTGCCAAACAACCCCAGGTAGCTCAGGCCTGGACCTCAGTTCCACCACCTTAATAATAATAGCTCCTGACTCAGATTCCAGTGGCTAGTCCCCTTCCTGAGGACATTGTAAGACTTGTGCTGGGGCATAGCTTGCTTTCTTTTCAAAAAAATTTCGGTAGTGTCTTGTGTAGTAAATTCTGATTATACTAAAAAATTGAAGTTTTGATATCGCCACCTGCTAAAACTGTGTAATTAAAATTAAAAAATAGCACAGCTTTTGCTTTTACCTTATTACCAGACAGAAAAACCAGACAAAAAAAAGCCCCAGAGGATCTAGATCTAGCTTTTTGGGTGCAAAAAATTGCAGCTTCTTGGCCTTTAAAAGATTTTTTAAAGATATAAAATGTCATGGCTGTTAGACAATAGACAAGACGTTTCTTAGATTGCTGAGAGACTAGCGCAGCTCCTGGCCAACATATACTACTGAAAAGGAGTTGGTGGGATTAGAAAAGGTGGTATGCAGGATAAAAATGCTATAGAGTAAGAGGTGAGAGAGAGTTTAAAACCTTGGTGAATAGTGAGCTCCCCGTTGCTGGAAGTATTCAAGCAAAGATTAAATGGCTACTTGTCATCTAAAAGGCTATAGACCAGATTTGGGTTATAAAAAGATCATTAAAAAAGCTTTTCTTGCTTCTTATATTTGGGTCTGCCAAAAGTTTTAAAACTGATAATGTCCTTTTAAAGCTGCTGAGAGATTGTTTACTAACTTTAAATGATTTCCAAAAATTATTAGTTGATATTAATTGGATATGCCCATTTAAAACTGACTTTTGTAGATTTAAAGCCTTTTGTTTGATTGCTGAAAAAAACAATCCTAATCCCAGTTCTAAGAAAAAGTTGACTAGTGTGACACAGTTGGCTTTCGTTAAAGTGAATGAGGCTTTAAATGATCAGTTAATTAAGATTAATATTGCCAAAAAGGAGATTAAATTATTCTTGCCAAAAAATGTATACCTACAGGATGCTTGTGACAAGAAGGCCCATTGGTTCCATCTAATGACCCCCCAAAAAATAGTTTTATCTTATCCCAACTTGGTGGAACAATGGCCTCTGCCTAAGAAAAAATTACTGCCATATTAATTTAAAAGATTAATTCAAGCATACTGATTTATTAAATTGTTTAGTAAAGAGCCATCAAAAATTGTAATTCCATATAACAAAAAACAACTTGATGCTTTTCAAATGTTTGATGATTGGCAGATTGCTATAGGAAATTCTTGTGATCAGATCTTGCATCATTTACCCTCACGTGCTTTGTTAATTCAAAAATTAAAAAAGGAGAAATTAAGTATAGTTTTCCCCATCAGATTTTACAACATGTTCTCTTTGTAATAAGTTAAATGCTGATTCGTTTGGAACAGTAAAATAAAAAGCCATTGGTAAAGCAAAAAGATCTCCAGATAACAAAAAGATCCCGACCCAGAATTTGCTGCGGGTCGAGGAAGTGTTTTATATTTTTCCACAGGGTGCAGATTCGTCAATTTGGATCCCGGACAGACTGATTCGCCACAAAAGAAAAAGGGAACTTCTCTGCCGCCACCGCCGCGGGAAACAGCCGTGCACCAAAAGCTGCGGGCGGGGCCAGCCTGACTGACGGAACCCAGTGCACCGCACTCGCAGCCCCGTTACAGCGCCAGTGTCAGAGGGCGGGGTGAAGGCCGCTGCTCCCCACCGGCAGAAGAGGCAAAAGAAACATCAAGATCCCGGCGGGACTAACAGCTGCTGCAGCGCAAAACTCCAACCAGAAAATGACTCTATTTACTCTATTTTGGCTTGTCTATCCTCTCCTTATGTTCTTCTTTTCACCAATGATTCCAGAAAACTTAACGTACCTAATGTAGCGACTTGTCAACCATGGATGTTTTCATCTTGTTTAACTCCTCAAAGTAATGTCTGCTCTTTTGTGGTTTTAAAGATGTCCTGTAACTGTAACAACTTATTGATATGATAATTATGTTCTTGCTGTGTTACAATAACTGTTATTGTTACTATGGCAGCGGTCATTGACTCAACAAGTGTAAATGCCCAATATGTTAAAAAATCAAGTTTTAGGTGTTTTGGAACAGCTCAGATATTAGTTTAGACTTAGGGAAACTGCATAACCAGATTCAGACCTTGGAACACTCCCCGATTAGATTTTACCACCGGAGGAGAAGCCAATGACTTTTTCCACACTTTCTCTAACTTCATTTCTGGAAAGACTATTCTGTCTACTCTTTATAATCTTGCTCCTCGTAATCATTCTTCCCTGTATTGTCTAGATTCTTCGGCAGAGCATTCGGAATCTCGCGACAGAACTGCACCTGATTTTAAACATAAATAATTAATTATTTAAAATAAAACAGGGTGAGATGCTGGGAGCCAGTGTGAGGAATCCCGCCCGTGACAAGGTCATGAGGAAGGAAGCTGACATACGCAAGGCGTGCTCAGACTTCAGGGACCCCTGCAAATTCCTAAGCACGTACCCCAACAAAAATCTGCCGGCTTTTGTGCTCTGCTTTTCCACTCTTCTGACATTTTCTGGAAAAAGTCAAATCAGGGCTTTAGTCTTCTGCATTTGAAAGAGTGTTTCAATCCAAAAACCCCTCCGATGGCTTTCTAGCCTGCCTGCAGGACTCGTACAGCTGCGCATGTGATTGTTTGAGCCTCCTGAGGCAGGAGGCACAGGAAGCTTAAAACATCCTAGGAATGTAGGAGCTTCCGAGGAGTCAAAATCTTTAGAATAGGACTGATTAAAGGTTTCATTTTTGGGTCAATGCTTGCTGCCAAATTTTCATATCCTTTATTTTTAGATATAGTTGGTATATAGAAAAACAAGTAGTAGACCTGGTATTAGCAACATTAGATCTTTGAGTTAAGTACCTTCTTTGTTATATCCCACTGCACCTTTGTTCTATAGAGATGTAACTTTAATGCTTTAAGGAGATGCAGATTAAAAAAAAAAAAAACACTTCAGGGGAAACAAAATTATCATTCATTAAGGAAGAGAGCCAAAAAGTGTTAACAAGCCTCTTGGCCAAAAGATAATGTAAATCACCTGAGACCTTTTTGTATACAAAATGATATACGGAAAGAATCTGGGTTGCGAACGCTACATAATTTTGTGTTACCCATGATCTCCGTGTTTTATCAAAAGTATAAAAGGCCTTCTGAACAATAAAGGATGGGGGCCAGTTTCTCGAACTAGTCTCTCGGCCTGGTTTCTTGGGACTCTGGCTCCCCCCATGTCTCTCTCTCTCTCTTCTTCTCTCCCTTCCCTCTCTCTGCTCTTTACTTTAACTTCAGGCTGAATCTCCATCTGGGGCGCGGAGGCTCGCCAGGTCTACTTACTTGCCCCGGCTGTTAAGACCCGCACGAAAGGGAGCTTAAGGCGAGGCACCCTTAGATATTCAAGCGGGCGCCGGTGGCCCAACGTAGATGGTGCAAATTCCTTGTCTGGAATTTTATTGGCCTTCCACGTAAACCAAGCTATTCAGCCCTCTTCCTCCACTTAATCTTCTTACTACACTATAGTTTTCTTAATCTAATCTTACATTAATAAACAAACAAGTCTTTCCAAGCCAACGCCGTCCACCCTTCAAAATTACCTGGATCCACTGGGGCTGGACCCCGGCAGGCACCGACTCCACACAAGGTCTTAGGCCCTGGCATCGACGGGAGAGGAATCCCGAGAGGCCCCCGAGCAACTCGCATGGGGACTGGCCTTTCCTGAGGCCACCAGAGCGGGTCCAGTGGTCCCCGTCGTAAGGCGAGAGCAAGTACCGCAACTCGAAAAAATCCAGGAGATTCTCCCTCCAGGGGAGATGAGGCCCATTTCGCTAAGGCGTCTCGACTCTAAACACACCTAACCTCTGGAATTCCAAAGGATCCTTCACACCCTTGCTGCAACTCAAGAAGTTCCCCCACATACCATCTCCACTCGAGAGGAAGCACGAGAGTCCCGGCCACATCCAGAGGAGCCCCGTTTCCGCCTCCAAGTTCGAGAGGAGGGATCCTTTTCTGCGTGGTGGGAAAGAATTCCCGGCGTTCCCGTCGCATCTCAAGAGGAGGCGCTGTCCACAGGAAAGGCGAGAGGAACTCCAGGGTCGTGCCACCATTCCCAGAGTCCCCCCAGATGTCTCAGTCCATTCCAGGGAAACCTGTTTTCCCTGCACTGCCTCGACTTTCAAGCCGAGGATCCACTCACACCATGGTGGCACGTGGACAGCCCTGTGGAAAAGCCTGTGGGAAAGCCTTGTGGGAAAGCGTCGAGGAAAAGCCACAGATCCCTTGATCCACGCAAAGGGAAGGGTGACAATGCTGCTACAGCTCGGAGGAAAGCGCACGTGCATGCCCCCACTCGAGACGTGGGAGATACCCTGGGTGGAGAGGAATCCTCAGGTTCCGGCACCACTCCAAAAAGGTCTAAAGGGGGGGAGAGGAATCCCGAGAGGCCCCCGAGCAACTCGCATGGGGACTGGCCTTTCCTGAGGCCACCAGAGAGGGTCCCTGAGGTCCCCGTCGTTAGTCGAGAGCACCAGCCGCAACTCGAGAAATCCAGGAGGTTCTCCCTTCCAGGCGAGATTAGGCCCATTTCTGCTGAGGCGATTCGACGCTAATCACACCTAACGCTCTTGAATTTCCAAAGGGTCCTTCACACCCTTGCTGCAACTCAAGAAGTTGCCCGACATACCCGTCTCCACTCGAGAGGAAGCACGACAGTCCGCCCACATCCAGAGGAGCCCCGTTTCCGTCTCATAGTTCGAGAGGAGGGATCTTTCCCTGCGTGGTCGGGAAAGAATTCCCGGCGTTCCCGTCGCATCTCAAGAGGAGGCGCTCTCCACCAGAAAGGCAAGAGGAACTCCCGGGTCGTGCCACCATTCCAGAGTCCACCAGATGTCTCAGTCCATTCCAGGGAAACCTGTTTTCCCTGCACTGCCTCGACTTTAAAGCCGAGGGTCGACTCACACGTCGGTGGCACGTGGACAGCCCAGTGGGAAAGCCTCGTGGGAAAGTCTCGTGGGAAAGCCTCGAGGGAAAGCCACAGAACCCTTGATCC
>NW_017195043.1:0-9084 GCF_001704415.2 Capra hircus
CATACACTTTCTGGGCACCCAAGGAATCAGCCTCCGTGTGTGTCAGCCTCCGTGTGTGCGGCTGAAAACCCCCAGCCAGGGGCCTGGGAGCCTGGTGCTCTCCGTGTGGCGCTGAATCTGGGCGGCCAAGCAACCGCTGGAGGAGCCCTGCAGTTGCCCTTCCCTTCCCTCTGACAGAATTCTCACTGCTGGAGCCCTTGGCAGTGTGCAACCCACCAGCCCCTAAGCTCTCCTTAAGGAGGACTGGGACCTAAGTGCAAAGGCAAGGCAGGATTGGAGCTGAGGCAAGAAAGGCGCCAGTGGCGACTCCCAGGCTCCTGCTGCCTGCTCCTTCCTGGAGAGGCAGCCTAAAAGCAAGGCAAGTCTGGGCAAGGCTAGCCCCCGGCAGAGCAGCCTCGCGCCAGGAACTCTGCCAGATCGGGGCTCTGAGCAGAGCTAGAGCTCTGCCGTACTGGAGGCGCACTTAGCTCCGTGCAAGCAGGGCTTTCAACTTGACGGGGCTGGGCTGCCTCCTCTTCCCCCGAGGAGGCTCGCTTCCCTGCTGGCTGTGCACTCGCCTATCAGGCGGGGCGCAGGGCTCCTCCAGCAGGTCTTGCCTCAGGGGCTGCTTCCCCTGAGTTGGGGCTGTGGGCAGGAACCCAGACACGCAGGATCAGGCCCCAACCACCTGCACATGTCTCTGCTGGGGAGGAGAGTGCTAGGGAACCTACGTCTGTCATACACTTTCTGGGCACCCAAGGAATCAGCCTCCGTGTGTGCGGGGCTGAAAACCCCAGCCAGGGGCCCTGGGAGCCTGGTGCTCTCGGTGCGGCGCTGATTCTAGGCGGCCTAGAAACCGCTGGAGGAGCCCTGCAGTTGCCCTTCCCTTCCCTCTGACAGAGCTCTCACTGCTGAAGCCCTTGGCAGTGTGCAACCCACCACCCCCTAAGCCTCCCAACGACGCCTGGCACCTATGTGCAAAGGCAAGGCAGGATTGGAGCTGAGGCAAGGAAGGCACCAGTGGCGTCTCCCAGGCTCGCTCAGACAGCTCCTTCCTGGGGAGGGAGCCTAAAAGCAAGGCAAGTCTGGGCAAGGCGAGCCCCGGGCCGAGCAGCCTCGCGCCAGAAACTCTGCCAGATCGGGGCTCTGAGCAGAGCTAGAGCTCTGCCGTACTGGAGGCCCACTTAGCTCCGTGCAAGCAGGGCTTTCCTCTTGACTGGGCTCGGCTGCCTCCTCTTCTCCCGAGGAGGCTCGCTACACTGCTGGCTGTGCTCTCGCCTATCAGGCGGGCGCGCAGGGCTCCTCCAGCAGGTCTTGCCTCAGGGGCTGCTTCCCCTGAGTTGAGGCTGTGGGCGGGAACCCAGACACGCAGGATAAGGCCCCAACCACCTGCACATGTCTCTGCTGGGGAGGAGAGTGCTAGGGAACCTACGTCTCTCACACACTTTCTAGGCACCCACGGAGTCAGCCTCTGGAGTGTGGGGATGCAAAACCCAGCCAGGGGCCCTTGGAACCTGGTGCTCTCCGTGCGGAGCTTTGTCTGGGCGGCCAAGGAACCGCTGAAGGAGCCCTGCTGTTGCCCTTCGCTTCCCTCTGACAGAGCTTTCACTGCTGGAGCCCTTGGCAGTGTGCAACCCACCAGCCCCTAAGCCCTCCTCAAGGACGCTTGGGACCTAAGTGCAAAGGCAAGGCAGGGGTAGAGCTGAAGCCAGGAAGGCGCCAGTGGCGTTTCCGAGCCTCACACAGCCTGCTCCTTCCTGGGGAGGGAGCCTTAAAGCAAGGCAAGTCTGCGCAAGGCTCGCCTATGGCAGAGCATCTTGGTGCCAGGAACTCTGCCAGATCGGGCCTCTGAACAGAGCTAGAGATCTGCCGTACTGGAGTCGCACTTAGCTTCGTGTAAGCAGGGATTTCAGCTTGACGGGGACTTGCTGCCTCCTCTTCCCCCGAGGAGGCTCGCTTCCCTGCTGGCTGTGCACTCGCCTATCAGGCGGGGGGCGCAGGGCTCCTCCAGCAGGTCTTGCCTCAGGGGCTGCTTCCCCTGAGTTGGGGCTGTGGGCAGGAACCCAGACACGCAGGATCAGGCCCCAAACACCTGCACATGTCTCTGCTGGGGAGGAGAGTGCTAGGGAACCTACGTCTGTCATACACTTTCTGGGCACCCAAGGAATCAGCCTCCGTGTGTGCGGGGCTGAAAACCCCAGCCAGGGGCCTGGGAGCCTGGTGCTCTCCGTGTGGCGCTGAATCTGGGCGGCCAAGCAACCGCTGGAGGAGCCCTGCAGTTGCCCTTCCCTTCCCTCTGACAGAATTCTCACTGCTGGAGCCCTTGGCAGTGTGCAACCCACCAGCCCCTAAGCTCTCCTTAAGGAGGACTGGGACCTAAGTGCAAAGGCAAGGCAGGATTGGAGCTGAGGCAAGAAAGGCGCCAGTGGCGACTCCCAGGCTCCTGCTGCCTGCTCCTTCCTGGAGAGGCAGCCTAAAAGCAAGGCAAGTCTGGGCAAGGCTAGCCCCGGCAGAGCAGCCTCGCGCCAGGAACTCTGCCAGATCGGGGCTCTGAGCAGAGCTAGAGCTCTGCCGTACTGGAGGCGCACTTAGCTCCGTGCAAGCAGGGCTTTCAACTTGACGGGGCTGGGCTGCCTCCTCTTCCCCGAGGAGGCTCGCTTCCCTGCTGGCTGTGCACTCGCCTATCAGGCGGGGGCGCAGGGCTCCTCCAGCAGGTCTTGCCTCAGGGGCTGCTTCCCCTGAGTTGGGGCTGTGGGCAGGAACCCAGACACGCAGGATCAGGCCCCAACCACCTGCACATGTCTCTGCTGGGGAGGAGAGTGCTAGGGAACCTACGTCTGTCATACACTTTCTGGGCACCCAAGGAATCAGCCTCCGTGTGTGCGGGGCTGAAAACCCCAGCCAGGGGCCCTGGGAGCCTGGTGCTCTCGGTGCGGCGCTGATTCTAGGCGGCCTAGAAACCGCTGGAGGAGCCCTGCAGTTGCCCTTCCCTTCCCTCTGACAGAGCTCTCACTGCTGAAGCCCTTGGCAGTGTGCAACCACCACCCCTAAGCCCTCCCCAACGACGCCTGGCACCTATGTGCAAAGGCAAGGCAGGATTGGAGCTGAGGCAAGGAAGGCACCAGTGGCGTCTCCCAGGCTCGCTCAGACAGCTCCTTCCTGGGGAGGGAGCCTAAAAGCAAGGCAAGTCTGGGCAAGGCGAGCCCCCGGCCGAGCAGCCTCGCGCCAGAAACTCTGCCAGATCGGGGCTCTGAGCAGAGCTAGAGCTCTGCCGTACTGGAGGCCCACTTAGCTCCGTGCAAGCAGGGCTTTCCTCTTGACTGGGCTCGGCTGCCTCCTCTTCTCCCGAGGAGGCTCGCTACACTGCTGGCTGTGCTCTCGCCTATCAGGCGGGCGCGCAGGGCTCCTCCAGCAGGTCTTGCCTCAGGGGCTGCTTCCCCTGAGTTGGGGCTGTGGGCGGGAACCCAGACACGCAGGATCAGGCCCCAACCACCTGCACATGTCTCTGCTGGGGAGGAGAGTGCTAGGGAACCTACGTCTCTCACACACTTTCTAGGCACCCACGGAGTCAGCCTCTGGGAGTGTGGGGATGCAAAACCCAGCCAGGGCCCCTTGGAACCTGGTGCTCTCCGTGCGGAGCTTTGTCTGGGCGGCCAAGGAACCGCTGAAGGAGCCCTGCTGTTGCCCTTCGCTTCCCTCTGACAGAGCTTTCACTGCTGGAGCCCTTGGCAGTGTGCAACCCACCAGCCCCTAAGCCTCCTCAAGGACGCTTGGGACCTAAGTGCAAAGGCAAGGCAGGGGTAGAGCTGAAGCCAGGAAGGCGCCAGTGGCGTTTCCGAGCTCACACAGCCTGCTCCTTCCTGGGGAGGGAGCCTTAAAGCAAGGCAAGTCTGCGCAAGGCTCGCCTATGGCAGAGCATCTTGGTGCCAGGAACTCTGCCAGATCGGGCTCTGAACAGAGCTAGAGATCTGCCGTACTGGAGCGCACTTAGCTCGTGTAAGCAGGGATTTCACTTGACGGGGCTGCTGCCTCCTCTTCCCCGAGGAGGCTCGCTTCCCTGCTGGCTGTGCACTCGCCTATCAGGCGGGGGCGCAGGGCTCCTCCAGCAGGTCTTGCCTCAGGGGCTGCTTCCCCTGAGTTGGGGCTGTGGGCAGGAACCCAGACACGCAGGATCAGGCCCCAAACACCTGCACATGTCTCTGCTGGGGAGGAGAGTGCTAGGGAACCTACGTCTGTCATACACTTTCTGGGCACCCAAGGAATCAGCCTCCGTGTGTGCGGGGCTGAAAACCCCAGCCAGGGGCCCTGGGAGCCTGGTGCTCTCCGTGCGCGCGCTGAGGGCGGCCAAGAACCGCTGGAGGAGCCCTGCAGTTGCCCTTCCCTTCCCTCTGACAGATTCTCACTGCTGGGCCCTTGGCAGTGTGCAACCCACCAGCCCCTAAGCCTCCAAGGAGGCTGGGACCTAAGTGCAAAGGCAAGGCAGGATTGGAGCTGAGGCAAGAAAGGCGCCAGTGGCGACTCCCAGGCTCCTCTGCCTGCTCCTTCCTGGAGAGGAGCCTAAAAGCAAGGCAAGTCTGGGCAAGGCTAGCCCCGGCAGAGCAGCCTCGCGCCAGAACTCTGCCAGATCGGGCTCTGAGCAGAGCTAGAGCTCTGCCGTACTGGAGGCCACTTAGCTCCGTGCAAGCAGGGCTTTCAACTTGACGGGGCTGGCTGCCTCCTCTTCCCCCCGAGGAGGCTCGCTTCCTGCTGGCTGTGCACTCGCCTATCAGGCGGGGGCGCAGGGCTCCTCCAGCAGGTCTTGCCTCAGGGGCTGCTTCCCCTGAGTTGGGGCTGTGGGCAGGAACCCAGACACGCAGGATCAGGCCCCAACCACCTGCACATGTCTCTGCTGGGGAGGAGAGTGCTAGGGAACCTACGTCTGTCATACACTTTCTGGGCACCCAAGGAATCAGCCTCCGTGTGTGCGGGGCTGAAAACCCCAGCCAGGGCCCCTGGGAGCCTGGTGCTCTCGTGCGGCGCTGATTCTAGGCGGCCTAGAAACCGCTGGAGGAGCCCTGCAGTTGCCCTTCCCTTCCCTCTGACAGAGCTCTCACTGCTGAAGCCCTTGGCAGTGTGCAACCCACCACCCCCTAAGCCCTCCCCAACACGCTGGCACCTATGTGCAAAGGCAAGGCAGGATTGGAGCTGAGGCAAGGAAGGCACCAGTGGCGTCTCCCAGGCTCGCTCAGACAGCTCCTTCCTGGGGAGGGAGCCTAAAAGCAAGGCAAGTCTGGGCAAGGCGAGCCCCCGGCGAGCAGCCTCGCGCCAGAACTCTGCCAGATCGGGCTCTGAGCAGAGCTAGAGCTCTGCCGTACTGGAGGCGCACTTAGCTCCGTGCAAGCAGGGCTTTCCTCTTGACTGGGCTCGGCTGCCTCCTCTTCTCCCGAGGAGGCTCGCTACACCTGCTGGCTGTGCTCTCGCCTATCAGGCGGGGCGCAGGGCTCCTCCAGCAGGTCTTGCCTCAGGGGCTGCTTCCCCTGAGTTGGGGCTGTGGGCAGGAACCCAGACACGCAGGATAGGCCCCAACCACCTGCACATGTCTCTGCTGGGGAGGAGAGTGCTAGGGAACCTACGTCTCTCATACACTTTCTGGGCACCCAAGGAATCAGCCTCCGTGTGTGCGGGGGCTGAAAACCCCAGCCAGGGGCCTGGAGCCTGGTGCTCTCCGTGTGGGCGCTGTCTGGGCGGCCAAGCAACCGCTGAGGAGCCCTGCAGTTGCCCTTCGCTTCCCTCTGACAGAGCTTTCACTGCTGGAGCCCTTGGCAGTGTGCAACCCACCAGCCCCTAAGCCTCCTTAAGGAGGCTGGGACCTAAGTGCAAAGGCAAGGCAGGATTGGAGCTGAGGCAAGGAAGGCGCCAGTGGCGTTCCCAGGCTCCTGCAGCCTGCTCCTTCCTGGGGAGGGAGCCTAAAAGCAAGGCAAGTCTGGGCAAGGCTAGCCCCGGCAGAGCAGCCTCGCGCCAGGAACTCTGCCAGATCGGGGCTCTGAGCAGAGCTAGAGCTCTGCCGTACTGGAGGCGCACTTAGCTCCGTGCAAGCAGGGCTTTCAGCTTGACGGGGCTGGGCTGCCTCCTCTTCCCCCGAGGAGGCTCGCTTCCCTGCTGGCTGTGCACTCGCCTATCAGGCGGGGGGCGCAGGGCTCCTCCAGCAGGTCTTGCCTCAGGGGCTGCTTCCCCTGAGTTGGGGCTGTGGGCAGGAACCCAGACACGCAGGATCAGGCCCCAAACACCTGCACATGTCTCTGCTGGGGAGGAGAGTGCTAGGGAACCTACGTCTGTCATACACTTTCTGGGCACCCAAGGAATCAGCCTCCGTGTGTGCGGGGCTGAAAACCCCAGCCAGGGGCCTGGGAGCCTGGTGCTCTCGGTGCGGCGCTGAATTCTGGGGCCAGAACCGCTGGAGGAGCCCTGCAGTTGCCCTTCCCTTCCCTCTGACAGAATCTCACTGCTGAAGCCCTTGGCAGTGTGCAACCCACCAGCCCTAAGCCTCCCCAAGAGGCCTGGCACCTATGTGCAAAGGCAAGGCAGGATTGGAGCTGAGGCAAGGAAGGCACCAGTGGCGTCTCCCAGGCTCGCTCAGACAGCTCCTTCCTGGGGAGGGAGCCTAAAAGCAAGGCAAGTCTGGGCAAGGCGAGCCCCCGGCCGAGCAGCCTCGCGCCAGAAACTCTGCCAGATCGGGGCTCTGAGCAGAGCTAGAGCTCTGCCGTACTGGAGGCCCACTTAGCTCCGTGCAAGCAGGGCTTTCCTCTTGACTGGGCTCGGCTGCCTCCTCTTCTCCCGAGGAGGCTCGCTACACTGCTGGCTGTGCTCTCGCCTATCAGGCGGGCGCGCAGGGCTCCTCCAGCAGGTCTTGCCTCAGGGGCTGCTTCCCCTGAGTTGGGGCTGTGGGCGGGAACCCAGACACGCAGGATAGGGCCCCAACCACCTGCACATGTCTCTGCTGGGGAGGAGAGTGCTAGGGAACCTACGTCTCTCACACACTTTCTAGGCACCCACGGAGTCAGCCTCTGGAGTGTGGGGATGCAAAACCCAGCCAGGGGCCCTTGGAACCTGGTGCTCTCCGTGCGGAGCTTTGTCTGGGCGGCCAAGGAACCGCTGAGGAGCCCTGCTGTTGCCCTTCGCTTCCCTCTGACAGAGCTTTCACTGCTGGAGCCCTTGGCAGTGTGCAACCCACCAGCCCCTAAGCCCTCCTCAAGGACGCTTGGACCTAAGTGCAAAGGCAAGGCAGGGGTAGAGCTGAAGCCAGGAAGGCGCCAGTGGCGTTTCCGAGCCTCACAGCCTGCTCCTTCCTGGGGAGGGAGCCTTAAAGCAAGGCAAGTCTGCGCAAGGCTCGCCTATGGCAGAGCATCTTGGTGCCAGGAACTCTGCCAGATCGGGGCTGAACAGAGCTAGAGATCTGCCGTACTGGAGTCGCACTTAGCTTCGTGCAAGCAGGGATTTCAGCTTGACGGGGACTTGCTGCCTCCTCTTCCCCCGAGGAGGCTCGCTTCCCTGCTGGCTGTGCACTCGCCTATCAGGCGGGGCGCAGGGCTCCTCCAGCAGGTCTTGCCTCAGGGGCTGCTTCCCCTGAGTTGGGGCTGTGGGCAGGAACCCAGACACGCAGGATCAGGCCCCAAACACCTGCACATGTCTCTGCTGGGGAGGAGAGTGCTAGGGAACCTACGTCTGTCATACACTTTCTGGGCCCAAGGAATCAGCCTCCGTGTGTGCGGGGCTGAAAACCCCCAGCCAGGGGCCCTGGAGCCTGGTGCTCTCCGTGTGGCGCTGAATCTGGGCGGCCAAGAACCGCTGGAGGAGCCCTGCAGTTGCCCTTCCTTCCCTCTGACAGAGCTTCTCACTGCTGGAGCCCTTGGCAGTGTGCAACCCACCAGCCCCTAAGCTCTCCTAAGGAGCTGGGACCTAAGTGCAAAGGCAAGGCAGGATTGGAGCTGAGGCAAGAAACGCCAGTGGCGACTCCCAGGCTCCTGCAGCCTGCTCCTTCCTGGGAGGCAGCCTAAAAGCAAGGCAAGTCTGGGCAAGGCTAGCCCCCGGCAGAGCAGCCTCGCGCCAGGAACTCTGCCAGATCGGGCTCTGAGCAGAGCTAGAGCTCTGCCGTACTGGAGGCGCACTTAGCTCCGTGCAAGCAGGGCTTTCAACTTGACGGGCTGGGCTGCCTCCTCTTCCCCCGAGGAGGCTCGCTTCCCTGCTGGCTGTGCACTCGCCTATCAGGCGGGGGCGCAGGGCTCCTCCAGCAGGTCTTGCCTCAGGGGCTGCTTCCCCTGAGTTGGGGGCTGTGGGCAGGAACCCAGACACGCAGGATCAGGCCCCAAACACCTGCACATGTCTCTGCTGGGGAGGAGAGTGCTAGGGAACCTACGTCTGTCATACACTTTCTGGGCACCCAAGGAATCAGCCTCCGTGTGTGCGGGGCTGAAAAACCCAGCCAGGGGCCCTGGGAGCCTGGTGCTCTCCGTGTGGCGCTGAATCTGGGCGGCCAAGCAACCGCTGGAGGAGCCCTGCAGTTGCCCTTCCCTTCCCTCTGACAGAATTCTCACTGCTGGAGCCCTTGGCAGTGTGCAACCCACCAGCCCCTAAGCCTCCTTAAGGAGGCTGGGACCTAAGTGCAAAGGCAAGGCAGGATTGGAGCTGAGGCAAGAAAGGCGCCAGTGGCGACTCCCAGGCTCCTGCTGCCTGCTCCTTCCTGGAGAGGCAGCCTAAAAGCAAGGCAAGTCTGGGCAAGGCTAGCCCCCCGGCAGAGCAGCTCGCGCCAGGAACTCTGCCAGATCGGGGCTCTGAGCAGAGCTAGAGCTCTGCCGTACTGGAGGCGCACTTAGCTCCGTGCAAGCAGGGCTTTCAACTTGACGGGGCTGGCTGCCTCCTCTTCCCCGAGGAGGCTCGCTTCCCTGCTGGCTGTGCACTCGCCTATCAGGCGGGGCGCAGGGCTCCTCCAGCAGGTCTTGCCTCAGGGGCTGCTTCCCCTGAGTTGGGGCTGTGGGCAGGAACCCAGACACGCAGGATCAGGCCCCAAACACCTGCACATGTCTCTGCTGGGGAGGAGAGTGCTAGGGAACCTACGTCTGTCATACACTT
>NW_017195044.1:0-9084 GCF_001704415.2 Capra hircus
CTAGCAACTCGCATGGGGACTGGCCTTTCCTGAGGCCACCAGACCAGGTCCCTGAGGTCCTCGTCTTTAAGTCGAGAGCCACCTGTGGCAACTCTAGAAAATCCAGGAGGTTCTCCCCTCCAGGCGAGATGAGCCCATTTCCGCTGAGGCGTCTCGAGGCTAATCAACCTGGCCTCTGGAACTTCCAAAGGGTCCTTCACACCCTTGCTGCAACTCAAGAAGTTCCCCCGACGTACCCCTCTCCACTCGAGAGGAAGCACGAGCGTCCTTCGCACATCCAGAGAAGCCCCGTTTCCGAATCATAGATCGAGAGGTGGAATCCTTTCCCTGGCATTGTCGGGAAAGGAATCCCGGCGTTCTGGTCGCATCTCAAGAGGAGGCCGGTCTCCACAGGAAAGACGAGGGGATCTCCAGGGTCGTGACACCATTCCCTGAGTGCCAGAGATTTCTCAGTCCATTCCAGGGAAAACCTGTTTTCCCTGCACTGCCTCGACTTTCAAGCCGAGGATCCAATCACACCACGGTGGCACGTGGGACAGTCCCTGTGTGAAAGCCTCGTGGGAAAGCCTCGTGGAAAGCCTCGAGGAAAAGCCACAGATCCCTTGATCCACACAAAGGGAAGCTGTGACACTGCTGCTACAGCTCGGGAGGAAAGCGCACGTGCATGCCCCACTCGAGACGAGGACTGACTCCCCTGGGGAGACTCCAGAAGTACCCCAAGACCATGTCAGCACTGGAGAGGAATCCTCAGGTTCCGGCACGGACTCCACAAAGATCTTAGGCCCCGTCATTGACGGGACAGGAATCCAGAAAGGCCCCGGAGAAACTCGCATGGGGACTGGCCTTTCCTGAGGCCACCAGAGCGGGTCCCTGAGGTCCCCATTGTAAGTCGAGAGCACCTGCCGCACCTCGAGAAAATCCAGGAGGTTCTCCCTTCCAGGCGAGATTAGGCCCATTTCCGCTGAGGCATCTCGAGGCTAATCACACCTAACCTCTTGACTTTCCAAAGGGTCCTTCACACCCTTGCTGCAACTCAAGAAGTTCCCCAACATACCCGTCTCTACTGGAGAGGAAGCACGAGAGTCCCGCCCTCATCCAGAGGAGCCCCGTTTCCGACTCATAGCTCGAGAGCAGGGATATTTCCCTGCGTGGTCGGGAAAAGAAATCCCGGCGTTCCCGTCGCATCTCAAGAGGAGTTGCTCTCCACAGGAAAGGCGAGAGGAACTCCAGGGTCGTGACACCATTCCCAGAGTCCCCCAGATGTCTCAGTCCATTCCAGGGAAACCTGTTTTCCCTGCACTGCCTCGACTTTCAAGTCGAGGATCGACTCACACCAAGGTGGCACGTGGGACAGCCCTGTGGGAAAGCCTCGAGGGAAAGCCTCGTGGGAAAGCCTCGAGGGAAAGTTGCAGATCCCTTGATCCACGCGAAGGGAAGCATGACACTGCTGCTACATCTCGGGAGGAAAGCGCACGTGCATGCCCCCACTTGAGACGAGGACTGACTCCCCTGGGGCGACTCCAGCGGTACCCCAAGATCCATGTCAGCACTGGAGAGGAATCCTCAGGTTCTGGCACCTACTCCACACAAGGTCTTAGGCCCCGGCATCGACGGGAGAGGAATACGGAGAGGCCCCCGAGCAACTTGCTTGGGGACTGGCCTTTCCTGAGGCCACCGGAGCGGGTCCCGTGAGGTCCCCGTCGTAAGTCGAGAGCACCTGCCACAACTCGAGAAAATCCAGGAGGTTCTCCCCTCCAGGCGAGATGAGGCCCATTTCCCCTAGGCATCTCGAGGCTAATCACACGTAACGTCTGGAACTTACAAAGGGTCTTTCACACCCTTGCTGCAACTCAAGAAGTTCCCCGACATACACGTCTCCACTCGAGAGGAATCACGAGAGTCCCGCCCTCATCCAGAGGAGCCCTGTTTCTGCCTCCTAGCTCGAGAGGAGGGATCCTTCCCCTGCGTGGTCGGGAAAGAATTCCCGGCATTTCCGTCGCATCTCAAGAGGAGGCGGTCTCCACAGGAAACACGAGGGGATCTCCAGGGTCGTGACACCATTCCCTGAGTGCCAGAGATTTCTCAGTCCATTCCAGGGAAACCTGTTTTCCCTACACTGCCTCGACTTTCAAGCCGAGGATCGACTCTCACCACGGTGGCACGTGAGACAGCATTGTGGGAAAGACTCGAGGGAAAGTCTCCTGGGAAAGCCTCGAGGGAAATCCTCAGATCCCTTGATCCACGCGAAGGGAAGCCTGACACTGCTGCTATAGCTGGGGAGGAAAGCGCACGTGCATGCCCCCACTCGAGACGAGGACTGACTCCCCAGGGGAGACTCAGGACGTACCCCAAGATCCATGTCAGGACTGGAGAGGAATCCTCAGGTTCCGGCATCGACTCCACACAAGGTCTTAGGCCCCGGCATCGACAGGAGAGGAATCCCGAGAGGCCCCCGAGCAACTCGCATGGGGAATGGCCTTTCCTGAGGCCACCAGAGCATGTCCCTGAGGTCCCCGTCGTAAGTGGAGAGAAACTTCTGCAACTCGAGAAAATCCAGAAGGTTCTCCCCTCCAGGCGAGATGAGGCCCATTTCCAATGAGGCCTCTCGAGGCTAATCACACCTAACCTCTGGAACTTCCAAAGGGTACATCACCCACTTGTTGCAACTCAAGAAGTTCCCGACATAACCATCTCCACTTGAGAGAAAGCTCGAGCCTCCCGCCGACATCCAGAGGAGCCCCGTTTCCGCCTCCTATCTCGAGAGGAGGGATCCTTTCCCTGCGTGTTCGGGAAAGAATTCCCGGTGTTTCCGTCGCATCTCAAGAGGAGGCGCTCTGCACAGCAAAGGCGAGAGGAACTCCAGGGTCGAGCCACCATACCCAGAGTCCCCCAGATGTCTCAGTCCATTCCAGGGAAACCAGTTTTCCCTGCACTGCCTCGACTTTCAAGCCGAGGATCGACTCACACCACGGTGGCACATGGGACAGCCCTGTGGGAAAGCCTCGTGGGAAAGCCTCCTGCAAAAACCTCGATGAAAGCCACAGATTTCTTCATCCACGCGAAGGGAAGCATGACACTGCTGCTACAGCTCGGGAGGAAAGTGCACGTGCATGACCTAAGTCGAGACGAGGACTGAATCCCCGGTGGAGACTCCAGAAGTACCCCAAGATCCATGTCAGCACTGGAGAGGAATCCTCAGGTTCCGGCACCGTCTCCACACAACGTCTTAGGCCCCGGCATCGACGGGAGAGGAATCCCGAAGGGCCCCCTAGCAACTCGCATGGGGACTGGCCTTTCCTGAGGCCACCAGACCAGGTCCCTGAGGTCCTCGTCTTAAGTCGAGAGCACCTGTGGCAACTCTAGAAAATCCCGGAGGTTCTCCCCTCCAGGCGAGATGAAGCCCATTTCCGCGGAGGCGTCTCGAGGCTAATCAACCTGGCCTCTGGAACTTCCAAAGGGTCCTTCACACCCTTGCTGCAACTCAAGAAGTTCCCCGACGTACCCCTCTCCACTCGAGAGGAAGCACGAGCGTCCTGCGCACATCCAGAGAAGCCCTGTTTCCGAATCATAGATCGAGAGGTGGAATCCTTTCCCTGCATTGTCGGGAAAGAATTCCCGGCGTTCCGGTCGCATCTCAAGAGGAGGCGGTCTCCACAGGAAACACGAGGGGATCTCCAGAGTCGTGACACCATTCCCTGAGTGCCAGAGATTTCTCAGTCCATTCCAGGGAAACCTGTTTTCCCTACACTGCCTCGACGTTCAAGCCGAGGATCCACTGACACCACGGTGGCACATGGGACAGCCCTGTGTGAAAGCCTCGTGGGAAAGCCTCGTGGGAAAGCCTCGAGGAAAAGCCACAGATCCCTTGATCCACGCAAAAGGGAAGTGTGACACTGCTGCTACAGCTCGGGAGGAAAGCGCACGTGCATGCCCCCACTCGAGACGAGGGACTGACTCCCCTGGGGAGACTCCAGAAGTACCCCAAGACCATGTCAGCACTGGAGAGGAATCCTCAGGTTCCGGCACGGACATCCACAAAGATCTTAGGCCCCGTCATTGACGGGAGAGGAATCCCGAAAGGCCCCGGAGCAACTCGCATGGGGACTGGCCTTTCCTGAGGCCACCAGAGCGGGTCCCTGAGGTCCCCATTGTAAGTCGAGAGCACCTGCCGCACCTCGAGAAAATCCAGGAGGTTCTCCCTTCCAGGCGAGATTAGGCCCATTTCCGCTGAGGCATCTCGAGGCTAATCACAACTAACCTCTTGACTTTCCAAAGGGTCCTTCACACCCTTGCTGCAACTCAAGAAGTTCCCCAACATACCCGTCTCCACTGGAGAGGAAGCACGAGAGTCCCGCCCTCATCCGGAGGAGCCCCGTTTGCGTCTCATAGCTCGAGAGCAGGGATAATTCCCTGCGTGGTCGGGAAAGAAATCCCGGCGTTCCCGTCGCATCTCAAGAGGAGGCGCTCTCCACAGGAAAGGCGAGAGGAACTCCAGGTTCGTGCCACCATTCCCAGAGTCCCCCAGATGTCTCAGTCCATTCCAGGGAAACCTGTTTTCCCTGCACTGCCTCGACTTTCAAGCCGAGGATCGACTCACACCACGGTGGCACGTGGGACA
Organism: Capra hircus; assembly: GCF_001704415.2. Classification (NCBI taxonomy): domain Eukaryota; kingdom Metazoa; phylum Chordata; class Mammalia; order Artiodactyla; family Bovidae; genus Capra; species Capra hircus. Next base: position 4,619 of record NW_017195044.1, read on the forward strand.
GCCCTGTGGGAAAGCCTCGAGGGAAAGCCTCGTGGGAAAGCCTCGAGGGAAAGTTGCAGATCCCTTGATCCACGCGAAGGGAAGCATGACTCTGCTGCTACATCTCGGGAGGAAAGCGCACGTGCATGCCCCCCACTCGAGACGAGGACTGACTCTTCTGGGCGAATCCAGACGTACCCCAAGATCCATGTCAGCACTGGAGAGGAATCCTCGGGTTCCGGCACCTACGCCACACTAGGTCTTAGGCCCCGGCATCGACGGGAGAGGAATCCCGAGAGGCCCCCGAGCAACTCGCAAGGGGAGTGGCCTTTCCTGAGGCCACCAGAGCGGGTCCCTGAGGTCCCCGTCGTAAGTCGAGAGCACCTGCCGCAGCTCGAGAAAATCCAGGAGGTTCTCCCCTCCAGGCGAGATGAGGCCCATTTCCGCTGAGGCGTCTGGAGGCTAATCACATCTAACATCTGGAAATTCCAAAGGGTCCTTCACACCCTTACTGCAAGTCAAGAAGTTCCTCGAAACACCGGTCTCCACTCGAGAGGAAGCACGAGAGTCCCGCCCACATCCAGCGAAGACCCGTTTCCGCCTCCTAGCTCGAGAGGAGGGATCCTTTCCCTGCGTTGTTGGAAAAAAATTCCCAGCGTTCCGGTCGCATCTCAAGAGGAGGCGCTCTCCACAGGAAAGTCGAGACGAACTCCAGTGTCGTGTCAATATTCCCAGATTCCCCCCGAAGTCTCAGTCCATTCCAGGGAAAACTGTTTTCCCTGCACTGCCTCGACTTTCAAGTCGAGGATCGACTCACACCAAGGTGGCACGTGGGACAGCCCTGTGGGAAAGCCTCGTGGGAAAACCTCGTGGGAAAGCCTCGAGGGAAAGTCCCAGATCCCTTGATCCACGCCAAGGGAAGCACGACACTGCTGTTACAGCTCGGGAGGAAAGCGCACCTGCATGACCCCACTCGAGACGAGGACTGACTCCCCTGGGGAGACTCCAGAAGTACCCCAAGATCCATGTCAGCACTGGAGAGGAATCCTCAGGTTCCGGCACCGATTCCACACAAGGTCTTAGGCCCCGGCTTCGACGGGAGAGGAATCCCGATAGGCCCCCGAGCATCTCGCATGGGGACTGGCCTTTCCTGAGGCCACCAGAGCGGGTCCGTGAGGTCCCAGTCGTAAGTCGAGAGCACCTGCCGCAACTAGAGAAAATCCAGGAGTTTCTCCCCTCCAGGCGAGATGAGGCCCATTTCCGCTGACTGTCTGGGAGGCTAATCATATCTAACCTCTGGAACTTCCAAAGGGTCCTTCACACCTTTACTGCAACTCAATAAGTTCCTCGACAAACCCGGTCTCCACTCGAGAGTAAGCACGAGATTCCCGCCCACATCCAGCAGAGACCCGTTTCCGCCTCCTAGCTCGAGAGGAGGGATCCTTTCCCTGCGTGGTCGGGAAAGAATTCCCGGCGTTCCGGTCGCATCTCAAGAGGAGGCGCTCTCCACAGGAAAGGCGAGAGGAACTCCAGGGTCGTGCCACCATTCCCAGAGTCCCCCAGATGTCTCAGTCCATTCCAGGGAAACCTGTTTTCCCTGCACTGCCTCGACTTTCCTGCCAAGGATAGACTCACACCACGGTGGCACGTGGGACAGCCCTGTGGGAAACCCTCGAGGGAAAGCCACAGATCCCTTGATCCATGCGAAGGGAAGCGTGACACTGCTGCTACAGCTCGGGAGGAAATCGCATGTGCATGCCCCACTCGAGATGCAGAATGACTTTCCTGGGAGACTCCAGAAGTACCCCAAGATCCCTGTCAGCACTGGAGAGGAATCCTCAGGTTCCGGCACCGACTCCACACAAGATCTTAGGCCCCGGCATCGACGGGAGAGGAATCCTGAGAGGCCCCCAAGCAACTCGCATGGGGACTGGCCTTTCCTGAGGCCAACAGACCGGGTCCCTGAAGTCCCCGTCGTAAGTCGAGAGCACCTGCCGAAACTCGGTAAAATACAGGAGGTTCTCCCCCTGCAGGCGAGATGAGGCCAGTTTCCACTGAGGTGTCGCGAGGCTAATCACACTTGACCTCTGGAACTTCCAAAGAGTCTTTCACAGTCAAGCTGCAACTCAAGAAGTTCCCCGACACACCCGTCTCCACTCAAGAGGAAGCACGATGGTCCCGGCCACATCCTGAGGAGCTCCGTTTCCGGCTCGTACCTCGAGATGAGGGATCCTTTCCCTGCTTGTTCGGAAAAGAATTCCCGGCATTCCCATCGCATCTCAAGGTGGCGCTCTCCAAAGGAAAGGGGAGAGGAACTGCAGGTCGTGCCACCATTCCAAGACTCCCCCAGATGTGTCAGTCCGTTCCACAGGAACCTGTTTTCCCTGCACTGCCTCGGCTTTCACGCTGAGGATCGACTCACACCACCGTGACACGTGGGACAGCCCTGTGGGAAAGCCTCGTGGGAAAGACTCGAGGGAAAGCCACAGATCCCTTGGTCCACGCAAGGGGAACCGTGACACTGCTGCTACAGCATGGGAGGAAATGGCACGCTCATGCCCCCCACTCGAGACGAGGCCTGACTCCCTTGTGGAGACTCCAGAAGTACCCCAAAATCCATGTCAGCACTGGAGAGGAATCCTCAGCTTCCGGCCCCCGACTCCACACAAGGAGAGCACCTGCTGAAACTCGGAAATATCCAGGAGCCTCTCCATTCCAGGCGACATGAGGCCCATTTCTGCTGAGGCATCTCGAGACTAACCACACCTAACCTCTGGAACTTCCAAAGGGTCCTTCACACCCTTGCTGCAACTCAAGAAGTTCCCCGACATACCCGTTCCTCTTCACGTTCTGCCATAATGGTGGTGTCATCTGCATATCTAAGTTTGTTGATATTTCTACCGGCAATCTTCATTCCAGCTCATGTATCTTCCATCCCAGCATGTTTCATGATGTACTCTGCATATAAGTTAAATAAACAGCGGTGACAATATACAGCCTTGACATACTCCTTTTCCTTTTTGGAACCAGTCTGTTGTTCCATGTCCTGCTCTAACTGTTGCTTCCTGACCTTCATCCAGATTTCTCAAGAGGCAGGTTAGGTGGTCTGGTATTCCCATCTCTTTCAGAATTGTGGCTAAAACAACAGTATAAGGACCTTTCCGATGTCAGGCCAAGGAATTGTGTGTTTCCAGTCATTGAGCCACACCTGATCACTGAGCACAAATTCATGAATCTGTTCCTCAAGGGGGAATGATATTCTTTTTTATACAAACTTAGTTACCTGATTTATTACCTTACCTAATTGTTCCATCTGCTGTGAAATCCCACCCCCTTACTTGTGGCAAATCTGCTAACACCTGCCTCACTGTGGGAGGGGTCTCCCATAGAAAATTTCATAAGGACAACAACTGTGGGAACGTGCGGTTACCCGTAATATGAGTAAGTCTGCCGGAAGCAAGCCCATCCATGTACAGTCAGTCTCTATGATCCATTTTGAAAGTGTCTCTTCAAGAGTTTGGTTGTTTTCTTTCCATCATTCCAGAACACTGGGGGCCTATATGCTGTATGTAATTTCCACTGATATTTAGAGCTTCACATACCTGTTAATTAACGCGGCTACAAAGACAGGGCCATTGTCGGATTCTATACTGGTTGGAAACCCAAGTCTGGGAATTATTTCTCAAATCAGCGAGCTACTTCATTTTCTTTTTCAGATCAGGTAGGGAAGGCCTCTGCCCAACCGGAGAAGGTACCTACTATTCTAGTAAGTCATGATAACAGGTGACTGCCTTTGCTTCCCCGAAGGACACTCGCTTTCCCTGCATCCTGAGAACTCCACGTCTCAGCCAGTTGGAAAAGCGCTTCTTGGAGGTCATTATTCAGGGGCAATTTCCCCTGGAGCCCGGGGCCATAGGGAGCGGCTCCACACTCCCAGGGAAAGGCAGAGCCACAGCCACACATCTGTCCCATCCCCTTTGCTCTGTAGGAGAGCTCTAGTGAGCCTAGGTCTGTCAGGAAAATTCTTGGCTCCTATGGGGACACACCCTGTGTGTTAACCTGCATATCGGACCTAGGGGCCACAGGGCGCCTGTTCCTCTCGGGGGGGACCCTGAAGTGGTGCGGCCAGCAACAGCCTGAACATCCATCGATTTCTTTTCTTCCTTCTGATAGAGCTAGCTTTGCTTCTCGCTTTGGCATTTCGAAGCCAGGGAGCCCACCGCTGTTGTCCTGGGGTCTATTGGAGGTACCGGGTCTATTGGACCCAGCATGGCACCCGACCCCCTCAGACACACTCCGCCAGCCTCCTTCCCCATGGCAGGACTGTTCTGACCTAGGAATGTGTTCCCAAGGCTCAGAAAATGCAGGGAACACACGGCCCTGACTCTGGAACTGAGGCCGTGGAGCAGGCCTGGAGGTCTGACGTCTGAGACGCCAAACACTTGCTGCAAGATACAGGTGGTGAAAACACACTCTCTGGGGCTGCC
>NW_017195045.1:0-9084 GCF_001704415.2 Capra hircus
GATCCAAAAATCTGCAAGCAATAAATGCTGGAGAGGTGTGGAGAAAAGGGAACCTCCTACACTGTTGGTGGGAATGCAAACTAGTACAGCCACTATGGAGAACAGTGTGGAGATTCCTTAAAAAATTGCAAATAGAACTACCTTATGACCCAGCAATCCCTTCTGGGCATACACACCGAGGAAACCAGAATTGAAAGAGACACGTGTACCCAATGTTCATTGCAGCACTGTTTATAATAGCCAGGACATGGAAACAACCTAGATGTCCATCAGCAGATGAATGGATAAGAAAGCAGTGGTACATATACACAATGGAGTATTATTCAGCCATTAAAAAGAATTCATTTGAATCAGTTCTGATGAGATGGATGAAACTGGAGCCAATTATACAGAGTGAAGTAAGCCAGAAAGAAAAACACAAATACAGTATACTAACACATATATATGGAATTTAGGAAGATGGCAATGACGACCCTGTATGCAAGACAGGAAAAAAGACACAGATGTGTATAACGGACTTTTGGACTCAGAGGGAGAGGGAGAGGGTGGGATGATTTGGGAGAATGGGAATTCTAACATGTATACTGTCATGTAAGAATTGAATCGCCAGTCCATGTCTGACGCAGGGTGCAGCTGCTTGGGGCTGGTGCATGGGGATGACCCAGAGAGATGTTGTGGGGGAGGGAGGTGGGAGGGGTTCATGTTGGGAACGCATGTAAGAATTAAAGATTTTAAAATTAAAAAAAAATTAAAAATTAAAAAAAAAAGAAAAAAAAAAATAAGTAAGTAATGGGGACGTGATATATAGTATGGTGACTATAGTGAATAATACTGTGTATATTTGAAAGTTGCTAAGGGATTAGGTCTTAAAAAGTCCTCATCAAAAGAGATATATTTATAGCAATGTATGGTAACAGATTTTAACTGGATTAACTGTGGTAAACATTTTGTGATGTATACAAATATTAAATCACTGTTGTACATCTGAAACTAATATAATGTTAATATATACCTCAATGAAAATATAAAATAAAATTTTAAGAAAGAAAATAATCCTGGTAAACTTAAGCTGGCATGACACTTTCTACTATTTTTCTCCGCTGAATTTTCTATGCACTGGAAAAGCAAGACAAATTAAATATTCTAATTTTATATACTATTACTTCACATAACCATCCACGATATCATCTAACATTTTTGATATTGCAATAAAGTAATCATACTTTATTTCATAAAAAAATGTACTGTGATTTTCTAACTTTATGGGTTTCCCAGGTGTCTCAGATGATAAAGAATCTGCCCTCAGTGCAGGAGAGTCCAGTTGCATCTCTGAGTCAGAAATATCCCCTGGAGAAGGGAATGGCAATCCACTCCAGTATCCTTGCCTGGAGAATTCCATGCACAGAGGAGCCTGATGGGCTACAGTCCATGGGGTCACAAAGAATTGGACACAACTGAGTGATTTACATGAAAAAGTATTACCTTGAATTAAAGAAAAAAAAAGACTAAGGCATCTTTCTAGCCCTCTGATGGCACCTGCAGGAGCCCCATGCCCATCCCTGAATCCCATGTCCATGGTCCTACCATGAACCCATCAGCTACATGGATTCCTACTGAGCTCTGGCCCCGGAGGGTTGAGGTACATGTTGGGACCTCCCGTAGGGCAGGCCATGGCCTGTTCCTCCCACCAGTCACCTTTCTGCACCTGCACTTCTGTTCCTCTAAGACCCGTGCAGCCTCTAGTGCTGAGATTAACTTCACTTGAGAGCAGGCCTGACACTAGGACCATTGACCCAGGAGCTGCTGTAGATGCATGAATCCCAGAAAAAGAAGCAGAAAGGCTGCTGCAGGCTCTAAATTGGCTAGAGAACCTTCTGAAAAGGCACTGAAGTAAATCCCCCAGCTGCAACAACTATAGGGAGACTGGTGGGAGCAAGTAGGCCAGGATGCGCTCACCAGGGAGCTTTGCCAGGGCATGTCTAGGCCTTAGCGATGGCTTTAGTGGCTTCAGGTCCTGGGGACTCTGCAGCAGTTGTGCAGGTGAAGATGGGTCTCAAACAGGAGTCAAAAACTTCCTGAAGAATTTGTCATCCCAACCCCTCATTTTCCCAATTAAACATTTGGAAGGAAAGCTTCCCCACAGTGTTTTTGGGTCAGTGAAACTACTCTGTATATTACTATAATGGTGGATATATGCCATTTACATTTGTCCAAACCCATAGAATGTACAAGAGTAAACCCTAAACTATAGGTGATTATAACATGTCAATGTATTAGATTCATCGACTATTATCAAAGTACCACTTTGTGGGGGAATATTGATAAGGGACCCTTTGCATATGAAGGGGAAGGAAGTAAATTATAAACTCTGTGCCTTAATTTCCTGTAACCTTAAAACTGCACTAAAAAATTAAGTCCATTTAAAAATCATAAATTAATAAAAGGAAAACATAGAAGAAAAGGACTTTGCTCCACGAGTTCCTGGGGCACTTGAACAAAGCTCCTTGTACGTCATCTATGGACAGTTCTTCACTTTTAAGCCAAAGCGCCCTGTTTTAGGGAAACTATTTTGTTCACAGTTCAGTCACTCAGTCATGTCCGACTCTTTGCGACCCCATGAATCGCAGCACGCCAGGCCTCCCTGTCCATCACCATCTCCCGGAGTTCCCCCAAACTCACTTCCATAGAGTCAGTGATGCCATCCAGCCACCTTGTCCTCTGTCGTCCCCTTCTCCTCCTGCCCCAATCCCTCCCAGCATCAGAGTCTTTTCCAATGAGTCAACTCTTCGCATGAGGTGGCCAAAGTACTGGAGTGTCAGCTTTAGCATCATTCCTTCCAAAGATATCCCAGGACTGATCTCCTTTAGAATGGACTGGTTAGATCTCCTTGCAGTCCAAGGGACTCTCAAGAGTCTTCTCAACACCACAGTTCAAAAGCATCAATTCTTCGGCACTCAGCTTTCTTCACAGTCCAATTCTCACATCCATACGTGACCACAGGAAAAAACATAGCCTTGACTAGACGGACCTTTGTTGGCAAAGTAATGTCTCTGCTTTTCAATATGCCATCTAGGTTGATCATAACTTTTCTTCCAAGGAGTAAGTGTCTTCTAATTTCATGGCTGCAATCACCATCTGCAGTGATTTTGGAGCCCAAAAAGATAAAGTCTGACACTGTTTCCACTGTTTCCCCATCTATTTCCCATGAAGTGATGGGACCAGATGCCATGAGCTTCGTTTTCTGAATGTTGAGCTTTAAGCCAACTTTTTCACTCTCCACTTTCACTTTCATCGAGAGGCTTTTTAATTCCTCTTCACTTTCTGCCATAAGGGTGGTGTCATCTGCATATCTCAGGTTATTGACATTTCTCCCAGCAATCTTGATTCTAGCTTATGCTTCTTCCAGCCCAGCATTGTAATCAGATCCCAAACTCACAGTGACTTTTTAATACTCTGCCTGTTTCATCTTTCTCCTGACATCAGAAAAGAAAAAGGTTGAAGCCTCTTTATTTCTCTGCATGTCTCATGGAAATCCTTACTTCCTATTCCTTCATGGCAAACCTCATACTCTCTTTTTATTTTATTCTATATATTGAGAGCTCATTAAACCACAGTCCAGTTCATTAGATTCAAGAACATTAAAAAAAAAAGAACAATTAATTTGTTCCTAGTAGTAAAGGGAACTATTTATATTTTTCTAGTGCAAAGAAAAGCTTTTAAAAATTTGATAATTCCTCATAAAAATCTGATAGCATGCCTTCCTTCATTGACCATTTAGATCCATGACCACGTTGTGTCAGCTTGACTGTACACATAAATCATATCTTAAATGAGTGCATTTGTTTCTAATACTCCTGTTACTGCCCTAATCTAATTCATTATCATCTTTTACTTCTAGCATACTCAAAATGCACAATCCCTTCTTTCTTCTTTTATGGAACTACTGGTCCTTAAAAGACAGATACAATGTATATACCTGAAAAACAAGCAAGTTTTGATTCATTATATACCAGCTTTAGAGACAGGGATATCCACTGTGGCTTTAGGCAGACTGATTTTTTGTGCTAAGAGTCACTTTAGAGCAGTAATTTGGGTGTCATGGTGATAAAGACAGTGAAGAGGAAAACAGCTTAGCATTTCTCAGCAGAAAATGTCTTCATAAATAACAGAATATCAAAAGTGCAACAGTAGCTCTGACTATTTCTGGAGCTTCTGATGCATTTAAAATTAAGTGCAAGTAGAGAATTACAGAGTTTTTTGGACCATGGTTTCCAACCGTAGGAGAGTTTGAGACTCCAGGGGACATTCGGCACTGTCTGGAGACATTCTTGATTGTCCAGAGGCTGCTGCTTGCATGTAATGCATAGAAGACAGGGATACTGACAAGTACATGGCAATATATAGGGCAGCCCTTCACAACAAAGAATTATCCAGCCCACAATGTCCATAGTCATGTTTGAGATCTATTTTGAACCAAATCTCTCATTTTATATATAATGTATCTAAGGTCCAGGGGCTCAAAAGTCTACAGAAAAGCAAAATTCTCCCCTCTCCCTCATGTGCAAACTAGATATAATCCTAACAAGATTTACAATCAAACTATTGGATTCAATCTACAAGAAAAACATAGTTTTTACAGGAATCCAGGGATGTATCAACATGATTGCTAATTTCCTTTTATGGAAATGTTTAAATCTCATTGCTTTCCTTCTATGGAAGAAAAAAATTACCAAGAAAGAAAAACAAAAGTGGTCTGATTTTAGGAAAAGCGATAGCCAAGGGTTTTCTTAAATTAAGTTTCTTGCAATAAACCAAAGAACAGAATTTGGAGCTTTCCTCTGGGATATAAATAAAACTCATATGAGCTTTGGAGAATTTGAATCACCCACTCTTTGGCACCTAAAAATTTCAGTTGCCCATTAGACTAAGAGAGAGTGAGAGAGAGTGAGAGAGAGAGAGAGAGAGAGAAGAGAGAGAGAGAGAGAGAGAGAGTGAGAGAAGAGAGAGAGAGAGAGAGAGAGAGAGAGTGAGTGTGAGTGTGTGTGTGTGTGTGTGTGTGTGTGTCCACTAATCTGATCACTTCACTCCCTTCCTTAAAGTTCACCAATGGCTTCTCATTGTAATCTCAATAAATCTGTCTTTCTTCAGTGCCTTTAGGAAATACTGGATCTCCTTTTCTCACCATTCTGATCTTACCTTTTCCCTGTCTCTCCTTTTCTCTACCTCAGGACTTTGAACTTATCCTTGCCTATTCAGGATGAGCTACTTCCTCAGAATATTTTACTTTTAGCTCCTTCTCATCATTCATTCATACCTTGGCAAAAATGTCATCTGTTCAGAAAACATCACCCTAAAAAAGTCATCCATGATTACCTATAATAGTCACTGTTTATTTCCTTCATAGCACTAAGATAACCCAGAATTAGTTATGCACTGTTTAATTATCAATTTTTCCTCCTACTAGAATGTAGAACTGTGTCTGTCTCATTCAATGCTATAGCCACTGCACCTATGAAACAGTAGAACACAACAGATTTGTTAAACATGTGAATGAATGAAGTTAGTGACAATGATGAGAAAAGTGAAGGAGACTTTTGTGTGAGAATTCAGGTAAATAGAAAATGTTGCAAGGGGGCAGAATAAGTTCTTCTAGGAGCAAAAACGGTCTTTTGACTTTTGACTTTGTCAAGAGTGACATCTATAACGAGTCAGTTCTGAAACAATAATCTAAACCAAGCACTACTTAATTTTGAATAAAATAAACAGCTAAAATAGCAATAGCAGAGATATTGTTTAAGGGTAGAAACATAGAGCTGGAAGAAAAAAAAGTCCTAGATACCTAACACACAGTAAAGGAACAAAGACAGCAATATTTTATTATAGTCTTCAAGCTGGCTAAGAGACTAGATCTTAATTATTCCCACCACACACAAATATGATAATTATGTGATATGATGGGGTGTACTATGTGTACAATGACAATCATATTATAATATTTAATGTATCAAATCCACATATTATAATCCTAAATTTACACAATTAAAAAATCAGTGAAAAATCTCATTTTTTAAGATTTCCTGCAGTTCTGTAATTTTGGTTTTATCATTTTCCATAGTTTATTTGGGGTTCTCCTATGTAAAATGAGATAGCACAAATATTTCATAGACAGTATAATCTCATAGGGGCATTACTAGGATTAAACTGGATGGTACATGCAAGCATCTTATCACAAAGTCTGGCACCTAGGGTTTAATAACTACATTACTGCTAGTCGGCAATAAGGTTAATTAATGGTTTATTGCCGTTTGCTTTCATATAATTTGATTGTTCGGCTTTAAACAAGAAAACAAAGATATTTTCTAAGAAACCCAAAAAGAACTGTGTTGATGTTTCAAAAACAGCAGCCTAGGGAGAAATGAGGGACTGGCACACAGCTCCAAGCAGAGCCCAAGTGAAAGCCCAAGTGGGATATAATGCAGATGGAAGAGCTGATAGCAATGTGAACGAAGGCAGACAAGTTCTTCTGGCCCATGGGAGGGAAGAGGGACGTGTAGCACAGTGGATCCTGAAGGTTTATTGCCCACAGAAGAGTAAAGAGTTGGTCTAGTGTTGCACTGTTGTGGATGGAAAAGGAGAAAGATACTGAATTCGAGAGATTTTCTAGGGAAAATAATAGCCAGAATTAGGAGCTACATATTTGAAACAGAAAAGTTAAGGTGGAGAAAATGAACTTAAAAATATTGCAAAGGTTTGAAATATAAAAGTGTTCTAGACCTTCTAGTTCTTTCTCAAACTTAACAGTTTATCAATATACATGCATCTCCATAGCACATATGTTTTTGTCTATTTTTGTGTCAATTTTATTTTCTTCTTCCATTCTTTTTCCTCTCCCTCTATGTCTTTCTATCTCTAGGTCTTTTTAATTTAGCTTTTTTGGAGAGAGACATTTTGAGTATGTTCTCAGATGTTTTCCATGGGAATAATAACTAAAGTGAGAGATACAGTCCCTTTCTAGAGATACTTCTAACATGAGCTTCATGGCTTCATGTGATTAAAATAATCTTTATTTGCTTCAAAATAGTGATGAGGCTGTGTCTCCCACTTCAGTTCTAAACAACCTGAAGTAAGAGCATTTGGTATTTGCTCTCCCTTCCTGCTGTTGAGCATTGTGTCTGTCTGACATACTGCCCAGCATCTAACAAATATGTTGATATTACATGAACAAGTAAATGGCATCTACTAAAGATTCAAACACAAAGTTCATGAAGAAAAACTATGACTATATTGAAATGGAAGCAACTTTATTCACTGCAATTCCTCATAAGGAATATTTTAAAAGGCCTTGAGATAGAAGTTGAAAGCCCAGAAAAACTTGAGCTTGGTCTGGAAACAATTCTGGGAGAAAATGAAGAGGAAATGGTAGGGGGGTGGAGAATAACAATTTTTGTGATCTACTTGTGCAAATGCCCTCTTACTTTGACCTTCTAAATTTCTAGTGAGATTTCTGAGCTGATAAAATGCCTACATGAATCTTCTATGGAAGCTAGTCAGAGAGTGGAGGGTCTAATTGACAGTGTGAATTGTCCATTTGGGGATGGCAAATAAACAATGAAATAGCAACCAAACTCCTCAGTAATAAAAGGTAAAAATTAAGACCATAATGAGACAATTCCTTTCTAGTCAATTAACATTTACAAACCATTACTGTTCCTTGACATTTAGGGGATAGAAAGAACAGTCTAATACTTTGGTACTGGTAAAAAAGTAGACAAAGTATATCTCGCTTTGAATATGTTCTTTGACCAGGCAATTCTACTTCTAGAGAACTACTCTAACTAAACAATTGGAAATAAAAGATAGTCTTTCTGCCTAAAATGTTGAAAATGAAAGCTACCTAAATCTTTAACTTTAGAAACATTTATGTGCATTCATTGAATATGATACAACTACTATAATCTATGTTTGCAAACATTTTAATACAAAGAAAAGGGAATATTATTTAAAAGCAGTGAAGAACAAGATAAAAATTAAATATTGATTTTGAGACTATTTATACATATATAAATACATACATGTAAATATATATATTTCTGTACTTTCTAAATTATATACAATTAGCGGTTATAGAAAGAAAACAAGGATGTAAAACTGAAAAGTTTCCTTCTTGACCCATATCAGCTTAATCATAAATAGTGAGCGACAGCTGTAGTAGCATAGAGTACAACTAGTGCCTGGATCTTGGTTCTAATACCGTTCCCCAAGGGAAAGAACCATTGCTCCTTGGAGAAATGGCTGACCTGGGATAGAAGCAAGGAGCTCACAAGATGAGCTTGGAGCATCCTGTAGTACCCAAAAGTAAAGCAGTGCTTTAAAAACGTAACAGATTATAAAAGGGACACAGGAGTAAACTGAAAGCTGACTCAACAGCCAAAGCTGGAATAATTTGAGAAACAGTAGTATTGGATTATAACCCAAAATATAAAATAAATTTCCATGAGTCCATATTGATAGAAATCAATGATCAAACATATGAATAAGTGGGGAAAACAGACAAATATCCCTTGCAGAAGAATTCCAATTTATATAGATAATTATATAGATAATGGCCATATATTCCCAGACCATAAGTGTGAGCTCTGTGTAATGATGTCCTTCCAAAGAGTATAGCAGGGAAAGAGGAAAAAAAGAGTAACTTTCTCATGAAGAAACCAGATAAACCCTAGACTACTGGATGATTATTAATAGTGGGAAACCCTGATGATAGCATATATCTTTTATATAATGCTGATAAACATGTCACTTTTTCTTTATGGTCTTTCTCTCAAAAAAACCATAACTAATTCCAGGCTAATAAGAAAACCATTTGACAAATTGTAATACAGAAGCATCCTACAAAATACCTGACCAATACTATGAAAAACTATCAAGGCCATCAAAAGCAAGGAGAGTCTGAGGAACTGCCACAGGTAAGAGGAACATAAGGTTATGACAAAAGTAAATATAAATTGCAATCTTGGATGAATCATGAGATCATGGAACAAAAAAAAAAAAAAAAGGAAACTAGGTAAAACCAAAGAAATCTGA
>NW_017195046.1:0-30942 GCF_001704415.2 Capra hircus
ATGTTCCCTACCTATTGCCAGATCTTCCCCTCCAGAAAGGTCTCAGATCAGTGTTGCATCACCATCAGTTAATGCTTGCAGCAAGCTCTTGTTTTTCCCTTTTCCTACATGACATTAACTTACTGTCCACGTTCACTGGATGTTCTCCAATGTTTTAATATACACTTTCTTTGAGTTCTAAAAACATTAAGGTTCTCAAGGTTTTTAGTCATTTATATTTCTTTTGTTAGTTGCCTTTTGTCTCCTTTATGCATTTTTCTATTTGGGACACAGATAGATAGATGGATGGGGTGGGTGGATGGATGGATGGATCAATTGTTGTCTGACTCTTTACAACCCCATGAACTGTAGCCAGCCAGGCTCCTCTGTCCATGGAATTCTCCAGGAAAGAATATTGGAGTGGGTTTGCCATTCCCTTCTACAGAGGACCTTCCCACTCAGGGATCAAACCCAGGTCACCTGCATTGCAGGCAGACTCCTTACTGTCTGATAGACAACAAGGATGAGTGAGCAGGAGGATGCAGGAGAGGGCTCCAAGAGTCATGACGTCTTCCCCAGTTCCCAGACCTGAGTCAATTGTCAGACACAGAATCCATTGACCAAAGGAAGGAGGGATCCTCATGAGTAAAGACTCTGAAACACCCTGGCAGATGTATGCAGCCATCATTCCCCAAGTCTGTCCCACAAAGAGACCCACATCATTCACCTTCATGACTGAACACGGGCAAGACAAGAAAGATGCAAACATTGTAAAGACATCAAGAAATGGGATGCTGTGGGAAGTGATAGTCAGGCCTTCACTCCGTCAGTGTCCACAGTGGACGGGGAGCATGTGTGCACAGGAACATATGGAGTTCTGGCCTAGATCTGACCCAGAGAGCTCCTGCCTGCCATCTGCAGATGTGTGATGAGAACAGACGTGCTTGATGATGGGCACAAGCCCTGAATGCACACAAGGCCATTAGTACAGAAGCTATCAGAGCGGGGAAGACGAAGTGCACTCCCTGCACCTGACTGTGAGAGTAAATACAAACCAAGATTCCCTCTGGTCTGGGAGATGTGCAACATTAATGACACCCTTAACACCAAAAGGATGCAGGCAGGTGGTCCCCACCATACCTCCTCAGCGGTCTGGACCCTACTCAAACCTACAGGCTCCTAAGGAGGACTGTGGACCACCACCCACTCGATAGCAACTGCTTTGCCAGGTTTGTTTTTTTTCTCTGGAACACATGGCCACCTCCTCGGCATAGGGCATGCAGCCATTGGTCCTCATGAGCTAGGTTCTGTCAGACCCACAAAGGGAGGCGACTGCAACAGTAATCCACCACAAAACAGAAGTGGTGTCTCTGAGGAGACCAGACCCAAGCAGGGCCATAGATTACAAGAAGGTGAGCTAAACCCCAATATGACCTGCCAATGTGTCACAAGCAGCTCTGCCTCAGTTTATTCCTGGAGATTAATGGACCAGGAAGTTCTTTCCTGACCAGGTGCTGGGGTGTAGAAATGCTGAGTGGAGATGAACTGAAACCGCAGGTGGAAATGGACTCCTCTGCAATACACCTCCACCACATGTGGCCATAGAGACAGTGGCGAGCAGAAATGTACTCCCAGTGGATGGCAACTTCTGATGGTGCCTCTAGGGATCCACTATATATGGACAAAGGAAATGCCTGCGTCAAGAATAGACTGGGCTTAAAGATGATGGAAAATGGATTGGCCAGTCAGTCAGCTTAGAATGAGACATTTTGGTAGATTGCCACAAGTAGGTTTGGAGAAGGGGAACATCAACGAACCGATAGGAAGGGACACCAAAAAAGGAAGATATCTGCATTGCCTCTTACTACTCACAAAAGCATGCAGCATACAAGAGGCAAGAAGCATCGCTGAAGACCCGATGCCTGAAGAACTGAGAGCGCCCAGCCTGTCAGTGGTCCCTCAGGGCTGCCCAGTGCTCTCATGCGTGGAGGAGCCATGGGGCCCAGGGTGGTGCTGCATCTGGGCTCAGCAGCACAGGCCGCCACCAGCAGGCCAGATGAGCTACGGCGCCTACCAGGTGTTTGCCCTACCATGGACAGAGTGATGCCGATCCCTCAGTGGCACCGTCCCGCCAGAAGATCATTGAGCCACTAATGGTGAGTTGATCACAACATCTCAGTTCCATCCTTGTAGGAGGAGAGGTTCATCTTTACTGAAATTGATAGGTACACACTCTAGATGTGGGTTTTGCTTTCCTGCTTGCAGCACCTTGTCTGGCACCACTCTTGAGGGTTCACAGAAAGCAGAACTGACTGACACAGGGTATTTCAGAAAAACCATGCAAGACCAAGAGATCCTCTAACAGCACACCAGGGGCTCAGAGGGCAAGTGGCCATGGGATCCAAAGTCGCTATCCCAGCCCCCACCATCCAGAAGCTCCTGGTCTTCTGGAACAGTGGAATGGCCTCTACAAAGCACACGTGGGGTGCACACTGGGATTTGAGAGCCCATGGTGCTGGGGGTGTCACCCTCCAGGGATCGGACATGCTCCATATCTGCCATCCTTAGTTCCCCACGAGGTAAGATGTATGGTCCTTGAATCAGAGGGTAGAGTGACCCCGATGATCACCACCTCCACTGACCCATGACCCCACCTGTCACCACTCCCAGAGATCTATGACTCCCTGTACGACCACTCCCAGTGACTCATGACCCCACCTGCCACCACTCCCAGTGACCCACAAGGGAAGTTGTGCTTCCAGTTCTTAAGAGTAACTTCTGTAGTTCCACAGCAGGGATGTCCACAGTAGCCACATCTAGCTATTTACATTTGACTTCACATTATGTTACCAGAGTGGGCAGCCATTCCCTTCTCCAGGGGATCTTCCTGAGCCAGGGATTGAACTCATGTCTCCCGCATTGCAGCCAGATTGTTTACTAGCTGGCCACAGCCTGTAATGCTGGAGACCTGGATTCGATCCCTAGGTCACGGGGATCCCCTGGAGAGGGAAATGGAAACCCACTCCCAGTATTCTTGCCTGGAGAATCCCATGGACAGAGGAGCCTGGTGGGCTACAGTCCACGGGGTGGCAAAGAGTCGGACACAACTGGGCTACTTCACTTCACTTATGTTAAGGTAGAAGGCCAGGCCCTGGGACACACTAAGCACACTTGAGTTCACAATACCCAGCCTCATGTGGCTACTGGTTACCCTATTGCTGGTGGTGACACAAGACAGGCTGTTCCCAAAGCAAGAAATTTCCCCAGGAGACACAATAACAGTCCTACTGACCCATCAGCCATGGTTCCCATCTGGGCACTTTGGGCTCCTCCTGCTAGGAGACCAACACACACAGAGAACAGTTCCCATCCCAGCAGGCAGAGCTGACCTTGTTCCTAAGGAGTGTGTGGGTTACTCTGGCACAGGGGGGAACAGCGAAGAAACATCTCTAACAGCCAGGGGGTGCGTCTTGGTTCCTGCCCCATTTCAGTGGTGAACTGACAGGTCCAAGAGCAAGGGTCTAGGAAGGGTGTTGGGCCCAGGCCTTCAGAACCCTGAGGGACAAAGTCTGTATTACCTCACCAGGGAAGCCACTGGAAATGGCCGAGGTCCTGGCTGAGAGTACAGGGGATTTAGAATGGATCTCAGGCAAGAGAGAGTGACCATCAGTTGTGGTGCAGCAGCTGCTGCAACTGTGAGGGCCCAGCATTTGTCCAGTCTTTCTCTCGGAGCTTCTTTAGGAGGAGAGGAGACCAACCAGAATCCTCAAGGAGCTGTCCTCAGATGAGGCCCACTCACCAGATGAAGGGAGTGTATGCCAAAGTCGGGAGGGGTGGATTAGAGTGGATGCTGTGGTGCCACCCAGATCTCCTCTTTGTCACTAGCCCCCTCATTTGCCCAGGGCCACAGGTGTTGGTGGGTGAGGACTCAGAGCAAAAGTCTTCTCTGGAATTGGCCTCCACTGAAGGAGCTGCCTCCCTGGGGGAAGCTCATTGAGAGAGACTACTCATGGGATCAATGTGGGGAGCACACAGTGGCCAGACCCTCTCACCTTGATTAGGTTGATCTCTGCAGGGTCTTCCCTTTTCATGTCTGCCTTCTGAAAATTACTATGACCACCATGCTCTGAAATGGCACTAGAAGTGAACAACTGAATGAAAGGCAAGTTAGACACAGAAACTTAACCTTTGGAGGTTGATGTCATGGGCATGGGGGATACCTGTGCCCTGTCTGAAGTTCAAGGAGTATGACTTCCAAGTATTTGTGTTGGACTCAATCACAAAGCTATATATATCTCAAGGCTTCTGTGCCCTGACGATTATTTTGGCAAGTCACATCATCTTCTTGTCCCAGCAAAGACACGGAACAGAATTAGTGAGCATTTCCCACTGGGATAACTCAGAGGGGTAGTATCGGGAGGGAGGTGGGAGGGGGGTTCAGGATGGGGGAACATGAGTACACCCCCTGGTGGATTCGTGTTGATGTATGGAAAAACCAATACAATATTGTAAAGTAAAAAATAAATAAAGAAATAAAATGGTATACTATATACAGCTAAAAAAAATTTTTAAAAAAAGAAAGTATTTATGCATCACACAGTAAGGCAGAGGAGTATGGATGGATGGACTCCAAGTTAGACATTTTCACCTGGCCTCCTGTGTGCATTTCATAGGGCACAAAGAAGTGGGCTTCAGGCTGGATGCTTACAAATGTTAGTATTCTCTGTGCCAAGAGATATATTGGCTACAGTTGAGGCACTTACTATCAGCCTCCTGCTTGCTCTCTGAAATGAATAAAACAATTGAGACAGCATAAATAGCCAGTGTTTGTCTCTTATAAATACCTAAATGTAACCGTCATGGCAAGGACAAAGAGGGGAAAAACCTCGTTTCAGTAAAGGATAAAGGGATCTCCACTCCCCGCATCTTTTGGGACAAGGGAGACACCGGACATGCGAAGCAAGGCTCCTTGTGGGTCAAAAGTCAAGGGAGAATGCCAGACCATAATGAGTCTTGCTCCTCATGGAAACCTTCACTTCGAGATCCATCTTGGCTGAGGGATGTGTGTATGAATGCAGGGGAGTGTCCCAGGGAGGTCAGGTGTGGAAAAAGAAACCAGATGATAGGCCTGAAGGAAGGCAAAATCCAGAAGGACTGCCTCATATGAATGACTTGACCGGCTCTTGACTGTGCTCCTGCTCACCGGGGGGGACATCCACACTCTTTCTCTCCAGGATTGCATCTCTGCCTTGCTTCTGTCTCAACTAAACCATTTCTTTCTGTGCTCTCCCACTTGTGCTATGTTTCTAATAATAAAGTCTGTACCTGCATTTACACTTTCTGCCTCTGTGATAAATGCACTTTTCACTGGAGGCAATGATCCATGAAACGATAGCGTTCAGCCTCTAGCCCTCGCTAGTCTCCTGGCTAGGATTCCGGGCTCTCATCCAGGGTACCCAGGTTCAATTCCTGGGCAGGGAATTAAGATGTCACTTCGCTCAACCACTCACTGCTGCCTCCCGAGATCAGTGCCATTGGGAGGAGCCCAGGTCCTCACCTTGGCCCTGAATGGACGGCACCTGGACAGAGCTTCCATCAGTCAGTCAGGAAGAAGCCTTTCCTGCTTCTTGGGACCTCAGCCCCATGGAAGTGGCACAACTTTCCTTCAGAATATCTTTCCACATCACCCCAGATATGAGCACAAATGGGATGCTTTTTCCCCAAACAATGCGCTACTGTTATTTATCTGAAAAGCTTTTTTTCTGTCTTTGTATTTAAACTGGTGAGTTGATCATGTATTTATTCCCAAACTGTTGGAGGTTTACCTAGGATCCCATGTTCCCTGCAGGCAGCTTCCAGGAAGCAGAGGAGAAGAGACGTGAACAAGGACCTGGAGTCTCTCCCCTGCCCTGCAGTGTGCTCGGTGCTCAACAGACAGCAGCCTGTAGGTGTAGCTTGTGATGAAGACGATTCCCTTCGTGTTTGAGGAGTTTTTGAGAAAGCCAAAGTGCCTTGAATCCCCAACTGTTTCTAGTCACCCCTCTGTGCTGGCACTTTCAAATGCAAGATCTGACTTAGCTTCCAAGGCTCCTGGGAATGTCAGGGAGGGGTCCCCGGGCTCCCTCCAGTGCTTGTTCTGCCCTTCCCTCTGCAGTGATGCTGCCCACAGTCCCAGCGAGCTGAGGATGTGCCCCTGCCTCCTGATGCCAGGCACAGTCTCCGCCGAGAGTCCCGGCTGCCTCCACACGCTGGACTTGCCTGAGCACCTCCACAGGTGCCCTTAGGCTCCTGACAGCCATGAGCTTCATGAGGGCAGGTATCAGACAAGCGACAGTGAGAGGACAAGGACAGTGGGCATTTTATTCATAAACTCTAGCTAGGATATGCACAATGCCGCACTTTTCACCTCCAAGGAGAATTCGGAGGTGTGTGAATTCAAGTTCAGTGCAGATTTTGCCACTGTGGTTTCCGTAATCCCTCCTCATCTATGGCTTTAGGGTCTGACCACCTGGATAAGCTGATCCATTAGGTTAAGTGCACAGCCACCAGTTTTAAAGAAGACACTCCATTAAAATCCTACCAAAAGTTTGGGGATGCTTACCAAGACGTCTTCAACTATATTCTCCAAGACTGGGTAGATTGTGCAGCAAACCAAAGTCCACTCACCCCTCCCCATTTGGCAAATTTTTGGTGTAGCTTGATCAAGCAGTATAAACAGGTGTCTAACCCTCCCTGACCGCAGTGTAACTTCCCTTCCTGCCCGAGGAAATTTATCTAGGACAGAAGTGGATCTTCTAATGTGTATGTCCCATTTCAGATTTTCTTCTCACCCATAAGACACTGTGTATACCTGGCTGCTGCCACCATTCACCCTCATCACCATCACCTCCCACAAAATGAACCCAGCTTCCCAAAGCCCCAAACCACCCTGGACCAGGCACCGACACTCTAGTGCTCCCCGTGGACCCTGCCCCTGGTTGCCTTGTTCTGTGGAACTAGGGGATGTCTGTCCACCTTCCTCATGAGACTGCAGCTCTCAGATCATCACTCTAGGTGTTGGGGTGTCCTGCTTCTCCTAGTGTCCCCACTGTTAACACAGGGCCTTCCACAGAGCACAGGCTCCATGAAGGTCTGTGGAATAAATGAGCCAGAGCGGGACACTTATTATAAAGTCAAATCAGGCTTTTTGTACTTTCTGAAATAATAACGTGAAAAACTCCAATTGAACAGAGATAGTTTAGCTGCATAAAATGACAAACAAGAAGTACAGAGGAACTCACCTCAAATATATTTTATCTCTTAATTCTTACTAAGTAATATTATATTTCCAAAATAGTCATATTCCAAGCCCATGTAATCTTGTTCAGGGTGACAAAATAAAATGAAAGTGTTCGCAATCACTTTTACAAAACAGCAGAACTCTTGTTCTTGAACTGGGTCAGCACAAACACACTGTGATCAATGTTATTGACATAGTTAGACACTGAGGCTTATTAAGCCTCCTATTAAAAGGAATAACATTTGAAACAATTCTAAAGGAAACAGAAATGAATCTCCATGTCTTTGTAGAGAAGAGGAAGCCAAAGATGCTACACACCTGTTCCCTCAACTGGCCCAGGCTGTCACGACTGAGAAGGCTGAATGCTCCCTCTTCCAACACAGAGGGAAGGATCAGCCTCCCTTCCTAACCCCAGGACAAGCTGCTGGATGCGGGCCTGAAAGGAGCCTGGCTGCTGCTCTGGCTCAGGGCCCCTCTTCCCCCTCCCTCACACCTATGCACACCGGGGTGGGAAGAACCTGGGACGCCTTCCATTGACCCTGTGCATATAGTCCTTGACTTGCTGCTTGCTGGTCTCTGCATAGGCCCGGGGACCCCACAGGAACTCGTAACGAGCAGGGTGGCTGTAAGGCACCTGACGGTACTCCAGGTACCCTGCCTGCACCCACACTTGGGTCAGCAGCTCCTTGGGCTCCCCATAGATGCAGTGCTCTATCCCAGCAAATACCCCCATCTTGCTGAGTGCTCCCCAGACCTTCTCCTCACAGACCCGGTCCCCTGCTACGAGAATCAGGCTCAGGACCGTCACCAGGAGGCCAGCCTTTGGTATGCTCTGCCCACCCCTCTGCATTTCATTGAGGGTGAGGCCCAGGGTGGGGACCATGACATAGATGTGCTCTCTGTGGTCCACCTCTTTCATATCCACGCCAAAAGGCCAGCTGCAGGCACTGTGTGGCTTTACGGAAGACCACTGGGAAGTGGGCCTGGTTATCCCTGAGGACCCTATTCAGCATTTCAGCCTGGAAAATCGGCTCCTTGGTGCCATACTTGAGGAGCAGGAACTCCAGTAGTTCAGCCGTCATCACATTCACAGCCTGCTTGAACAAGATCTCCGCATCCACGGCGGCAGAGGAAGATGAGTCTGGAGGGAAGGAGGCCAGAGGGGTTGAGGCATCCTCTGCCTCAGCCCCCAGGAGCTGTGCCTCCACTGGGCCCTGGGCTTGGATTTGGCCCTGAAGGTCTTCCTCAGAAGTGCAGAGCTCATTCGTCGGGACCACAGGCATGATGACTGGGGTCTTGTGCCCAGTGGGGGTGTGGTAGAGGGAAAATGGAGACCGCTGACCTGGGAAAGAGAGAGAGTGTAAATGGTCTCAGTTCTGAAATGTGCCACGGGTGGCTCTGACTGAGGCCGCTTACTGGTCTTCCTTGATGGCTGCTCTTGGGCGTTACAGGGCGCTCCTCCTTGCTGGTCAGTCCCCTGTCAAGTGAGGAAGAGAAATTCTGGCTCAGGGTGCAGCCAGCACAGCCCAAGGTTCTGGCGCCAACAAGGTGGGGGAATTAGGGCCTTTTGAGATCCCCTCCGTTCTGGGATTGGGAGCCCCTGTGCACACTCAGGACACCCGCCTCACCTTGACTCCTGGCACTCCCGTGACCTCAAACACAGACCTCAGATCTCCGCCGTCGCCTCCTGGTTCCTGGAGCCCCTGTGAGAAAAATGGAGGGGACACCTCGGGGGTAGACTGTGGCTCAGACCTACGCCTTCTTTGCTGGTTGGAGGGATTGACTCTATGAGGTCCCCCCAGATCTGGGGTTGCTAGTCCCACTGGGGCTCACATGTAGTGCTCACTTTTCCACTGGAATGGCCTGGACCTTCCCCCTGGGGCCCTGCAGGGAAACTCAGAACAAGTGCCAAGTCTGGATAGAAAGTGCTGAGGGGCCCCATATGTGGCCACACATGCCTAGGGCCTCCCGTGGGTCCTAGGCTGGGGAGAAGCTGGGTCACCTCTCCTCACTTCCTACCTGGCCTCCCAGCACTGAATAGAGGGGCGGGGTCTGCTCAGTCCTCCCTCGGTATCTGGGGAGTCCAGCTTTTGCAGACCCGAAGCTTCCGCCCTCTACCAGAACACCTCACCTTAAGGCCCCTAAGAAAGAGGTGAATAAGCTGCTCACCCCACACTGGGGCCTCCAAGACCACCACCCCCCAACCCCCCCCCTCCCGCCCCGCCACTGCCCCACCCAAGAGCAAGGATCCCTCCCTGCCTTAGGGTCTAACAGCCTCAGTCCTTCCCTGCATGAAGCCTAGACTCCAGGCAGGACCCGCGATTGTGCCGTCCGCCATGTTGAAACGCCGCAACATTCACCAGGTCCCCAGGCTCTGAGACCCGGATGTCAGGAAACCCTGCACATCCCGCCCGGAGACTACCAGGGTCGGGCTCCCCTCCTCCCTCAGTGCCCTCACCTTGACTCCCAGTAGGACCCGGACTGTCCTCTCCCTACCTGAGACCCGGCTCCTCACACCAAGTCCCCAGTCTCTCTGAGACCCGCGTGTCAGGAAGTCAGACAGGCTTAGTGTGCTCTTCTCACCACAAGGGCTCCAGGGCCAACTACCGGGGCGGGGATCTATGGGGTTCCGTCAGTCCTCACGCAGGGGCCCCTCAGTCCTCCTTCAGGCACCTCACCTTGCCTCCAGTCAGGACTGGATTCTCGCCTCTCCCCAACTGCAGCCCCGGCCCCTCACACCAGGGCCCCAGGCTCTCCAAGACCCAGATGTCAGGAAACCCTGCACATGGTCATACCGCCCGGGGACTACCAGGGTCACCTCTGTTCTGGGGTCGGGCTCCCCTCCTCCCTCAGAGTCCTCACCTTGACTCCCGGTAGGACCTGGGCTCTGTCCTCTCCCTACCTGAGACCCGGCTCCTCACACCAAGTCCCCAGTCTCTCTGAGACCCCCGTGTCAGGAAGTCAGACAGGCTTAGTGTGCTCTTCTCACCACAAGGGCTCCAGGGCCAACTACCGGGGCGGGGATCTATGGGGTTCTGTCGGTCCTCACGCAGGGGCCCCTCAGTCCTCCTTCAGGCACCTCACCTTGCCTCCAGTCAGGACCTGGGATTCTCGCCTCTCCCCAACTGCAGCCCCGGCCCCTCACACCAGGGGGCCCAGTGTCTCCAAGACCCGGATGTCAGGAAGTCAAACCATGCCTGTTTCGCTCATTCCGTCCCACGGACACCGCGGACTGATAACAGAGACAGGCTACTCTGAGGTCTCCTCTGATTGTGGCCCACGGTACCCTAGTCTTCCCTCAGTGTCCTCAACTTGACACACCACAGGACCTGGGAATTGGCGCACCTGAGTCCGGGCCCCATACGCGAAGTCCCCAGTCTGAGACCCGGATGTCAGGAAGTCTGCCCCTTGTTTCAGGAGCCCAGGCTGAGACCTGGATATCAGGAAGTGAGACCACGCATGTTGGTCTCAACCTATCCCAGGCCCAGGGTCCCCGCAGTCCTCCCTCAGGGTCCTCACCCAGACTCTTTCAGAACCTAAGATCCTCCCCTGCACCCTCTGAGGCCCCTCCCCTTACATCAAGTCTCCAGTGTCTCTGCGACCCTGTGCTCATGCCGCCAGCAGGGTCTCCCAGGGCTGAGAGCAGGTGCCAGGACCTGTGGGGTTACCTGTGTCCTCCCTCCACGTCCTCATCTTGAGCCCTGGCAGGTCCGGGGATGTCCCTATGTTGACCCGAAGCAGGACCCTCACGTCAAGGCCGTCACTTCCCTGAGACCCCGGGAGGAGACTGTGGACGTGATATCTGGGCTCCAAGCCCAGGGCTTCCCAGAGCTGAGATGATCCCACAGGGGTTCCTCAACCCTCTTTCTCTTTGTCACCTTGACTCCCAGCTCACCTAGGCACATCCCTCAGCTGCCAACTTTGCTCGCCTTAGAGCCAGCATTTCCCCAAGCCAGGACCCCGAGAGGCAAGCAGGAGAGGGGGCTCGTTCCCACAAGCCTGTAAGGGTCTTGCAGGGCTAAAAGCAGCGACGACCTGTATGTCCTAGGCTCCCAGTGGCCCCCTCAGGGTTCTACCTCGACTCCCAGCAGAGCTGGGCTCCTTCACTCTGCTGACCTAAACGCAAGCTCTGTGACCCAGGCCCTCATTTCTCCACCTCCAGTGGGGTCAGTGACGTCACATCTGGACGCCACACCCCATGGTCCCCCATGGCTGTCGGGAGGGCCGCACATGTATCCCTTGGGGACCCTCTGTCCTCACCTCAAGTCTCTGCCAGACGTGGGCCCCTCCCTCTCTCCACATGAGACTGTGCCCTCAGACCGACTCTGACTCCCTGAGTCACTGAGGAAGTGGTGGGGGAGGTGGGGCTTGACCTGACAGCCTGGACCAGAGTCTCCAGGAGTCCCAGTAGGAGTGGAGTTGTAGTCTATGAGAACCTCTGTTCCAGGGTGACTGGACCCCCTCATCCCCATTCAGGAGGGGGCCTCCTTAACACTCGAGAGAAGGCTGCAGTCCCAGGACAGATGCTGGATGGGGGCCTGCTGTTCCCATGACCATGGGGGAGCACAGGGAACCACATATCTTCCCGTGAGGGCCCGTCAGCAGTCACCGTACTTGGAAAACATTCTGTATAAAATATTTGGTTTTAGGTGAAGAGGCTGAGTCATGGCAGGTGATTTAGGGGAACCGTTGGTTTGATGATTAGATAATATTACCTGTTGGTTGTTGTTCATTCACTCAATCGTGTCCAACTCTTTGCAACTCCATGGACTGCAGCGTGCCAAGCTTCTGCATTACAGGCAGATTCTTTTACCATTGAGCCACCACATATATACTTAAATTGTTAGAGTACCTGCTATTACTATGCTTCCATCTATCTCATACTCCAGTCCTATATTTAGTCTCTCCTTTGTATCTGTTGAAATAGTACTTTTTTAAGAAAGGTCAGGCCTTTGCTGGCTGGTGGTTATTTGCACAGAATTCAGGAATCAGTTCAGTTCAGTTCAGTCACTCAGTTGTACCCAACTCTGCAACCACATGGACTGCAGCACGCCAGGCCTCCCTGTCCATCATCAACGCTCAGAGCTTACTCAAACTCATGTCCATTGAGACGGTGATGCTATCCAACCATCTCATCCTCTGTCATCCCCTACTCCTCCCACCTTCAATCTTTCCCAGCCTCAGGTCTTTTCCAATGAGCCAGTCCTTCGCATCAGGTGGCCAAAGTATTGGAGTTTCAGCTTCATCATCAGTCCTACCAAGGAACATTCAGGACTGATCTCCTTTAGGATGGACTGGTTGGATCTCCTTGCAGACCAAGGGACTCTCAAGAGTCTTCTCCAACACCACAGTTCAAAAGCATCAATTCACCAGGGAAACCCAAAGCTCAGCAAATGTCAAGGCTGCAGAGATGCCCAGTCCTTCTTCTGCGCCCTCATGTTCCACTGGGTTTTACTTCAGCAGTATCAGGTTCTGGTTGTAATTCAATTCACTTTCACTCCCTCCAGGAGTCTGCATCTGGAATCAAGGCTGTGTATGTGCTAAGTCTCTACAGTCCTGTCTGACACTCTGTGACCCTACGGACTATGTAGCCCACCAGGTTCCTCTGTCCATGGGATTCTCCAGGCAAGAATACTGGAGTGAGTTGCCATTTCCTACAATGGGGGATCTTCCTGACCCAGGGAACAAACTTGAGGCTCTCATGTCTCCTGCATTGGCAGGTGGGTTCTTCACCACTACCACCACCTGGGAAGCCGCAGAAACCACGCTAGTCCTGCTGTATCATCCACCTCCTGGCAGCTCAGATCCAGGTCCGTGCACCAGCCACTCCCCAGGCAGTTAGAGACCTGTCTAGCACATCCTGAGACAGCCACTGCCTGGAACGGGGCCCTCGGTGCCCAGCACTTGTGGTAGCAATTGCAGTCCGCATCGGGCTCCTCAGATTCCGTTCACATGCCCAGAGACAAGGGTGCTGCCTGCTGCTCTGTGCCGGGTGAGAGCCCTCACTGGCAGCACGCTGAGCACAACCTGGGCTGCTCTGCCTTCTCACTCAAGTACTTCTGATTGTGCTGCTCATCCCAGTGATTCCTCGAAATCCAACAAATTGTGCCAGCCCTGTGCATACAGCAGTGAATGGAATGGGCAGAGGGTGACTTTTAAGGAGTGTCCATCTGAGGATTCCAGATCAGGTTGAAACAAGCCTTGAATTCTCCCCAAATCCTCATCCTTCTGCTGTGGCAGGATATTTGGGGATGTTGACCAACAGACCCATGTGTTCTGCTCTCACCCCAGGAGTTAGGGTCAAAGGTGGGAGGATGATAGAAATCCCAGGTCAGAAGAACTCATGATCTCTTGCTGGACTGTACCCTGGGCAGTGTTCAGTCTTAGAAGTCCTCTCCCATCAGCACGGCTCTGCTGCAGAATTGCCAGAGGCAGCCCCCTGTGCTTCCTGTGGCACTAAAGTAGCATAGGAAAGCAGCTGAATTTACCTATGCCCCCAAGAAGCAGTTGTGATTGTGGCAGAGAAAGAAAAAGTCACCCTCCAAAGGATGTTGCTGTGGCTGGTGTAGCTAGGAACCAGGCTAGGATGATGACACCCCATTGGAAGCCAGCATGAAGATGTGCTGTCTTTGAGGGCCACGTGGGATGCACTGCTACATCACAGTACAGTGGATGCTGGCATGTACAGTGGCCAATGACAGGGGCCAGATTCTCTGTTTCTCCAGATGCCATGAAACTAAGCCTGACAGAATTTAGGTGATAGCCTGCTAGGAGGAGAAAATCCCAAGTTGCTGGATAGCAATCATTAGTCATTAGTAAGAAGTAACTGGAGCAATGTGAAATTAAAATGTCTGTTCTCTGGTGGAGTCGAGGTTTCAGATAGGGCTCGTTTGTGGTAGGTCGAATTCTATATGGCCTCCAAGTTTTCTACCCCCCAGTATATATGTCTTTGTATAATCCCTTTGCCTTGAATCTATGTTGTATGGATGGAATGGACTACTTGTTTGTCAACAATAGTGTGTGGGGAAGGTGTAGGAATTTTTGCAGATACAATTAAGGTCCCTAATCAGATGACTTTCACTTAATCAAAATGGAGATTATCCTGGGTGATTCTGACCTCATCGGGTGAATCTTACAAAAGAGGGCCAGGCTTTCCCTGCAGTTAGAGAGATTCCCCTTGCTGGCCTTGATGAAGTAGACTACCATGTGAGAGAACCTGTAAGAGGGCCATGTGGCAAGGAACTGTAACTGGTATCTAGGAGCTGAGAGCAATCTTTGGCTGATGGCCAGCAAGAAAATGAGGACCTCAGTCCTATACCCCAAGAAACTGAACTCTGTCAACAACATGAATAAGTTGGAAGAGAACCCAGGGCCTCAGATGAGAACATAGCCCTGGCTAGCACATCGACTGCAGCTTTGTGAAACCCTGAGCAGAAGACCCAGTTAAGCTGCACCCAGACTTCTGACCCAAAGAAGCTATGAGCTAATAAATGGGTGGTCTTTACAGCCACTGAGACTGTGGTTACACAGCACTTATTGGTCCTTCTTCATTCATCGAAGACTCAGGCACCTGGCTCACTGGTGTCCTTGGCATCATGAGTCCTGCCATCATCCTGAGTGACTTTAGTGTCTACCTGGGCAGCTCATGCTACTCATAGCTCCGTGACTTCTTCCTTGCCTCTGACAATCTCTCTTCTCTGCACCTCAGCTCCCCACCTGCACGGCCACATTCTAGACTTTCCATTTTCAGGATCTGCTCCACCTCAAACATCTTAAACTTTGGGACCCCACTTTAACTAAAATCAGTTCTCTCATGCCCTCACTCTTAGCCACGGTCACCCAAACTGCTCTCTCATGAGTCCCCTGCATTAGCTCTCTCTCTTGTCCTTCTGCTGCTACTTCCCAGCAAAATAATAACAAAACCAATAGAATGATGCCAGTTGGTGCAAGTAATTTTCTATTTTAACTTACCTTCAGCATAGCTCATCAATCTCATTGCATTTTAAAATGTTTTTAAGTTGTATTTCTTTTCAGGGCTACTGTGACTAAATACCACAAACTAGATGGCTTAGAACAACAAAAATATATTCTCTTACTATATGGAAGCAGGAAGTCTGAAATCAAGGTATTCGCAGAGCTTCGCACCTTCTGAAACCAGTAAGAGAAGGATCTTTCCTTACCCCATCCAGCTGCTGATGGTTTCCTGGCAGTTTTTGCTATTCATTGTCTTGTCGATGCATCATTCCAATCCTCCACCTTCAGGTGGACATTTCCTTTCTGTATGTGCCTGCCTTCTGTGTGGAAATTTCCCCCTCTTATAAGGACATCAGTCACATTAGATTACATCCCACCTCACTGACCTGATTTTACCTTGATTACCTCTGTAAAGACCCTGTTTCCAGATAAGGTCACATGTTGAAGTATTAGGGATGAGGACTTCAACAAATCTTTTTAGGGGCAGAGGGTTGTGGGCAGACACAATTCAACCCGGAATGAAGTCAGAGAGAATAAAAGGCACATAATACAAATCAAAGGTCCTATGCCCTTCCCATCAGCATCCCTTTCTCATTTTCAGTGTTTCTAGTTTCAGTTTGTCTAATGGTTTGCCTCAACCTTTGTAAATACTGTGCTTATATCTATATTAACTTTTTTATGTAGTTCTCAACTTTAGACATTCTCTACTGACTGCCTGCTGTGCTAGATGACATTACAATTAACTTATCCTTTGGTCTTTTTAAGTTTATATTTTAAGTTTTTGATTGTGGTAGTTGATCAAGCATACACAGAAGTAAAGTAAAGAGTATAATAAAACTCACATGCTCATCACTGAAGTTTATCAGTTATTAACTCATGACCCATTTCTTTTCATCTCTCTCCCTACCATTTTCCCTTTTCCTCATTTTTTTTCTTTTTGAAAAATATTTACTTGAGTGCATCAAGTCTTAGTTGTGCCGCATGGGCTCTTTGTTGTGGATGTGTCATCTTTTGATGTGACACGCAGGCTTAGCTGCTGTATAGCTTGTGGAATCTCACTTCCCTGACCAGGAATCAAAACCCATGTCCCCTGTATTGGAAGGCAAATTCGTAACCACTGGATCATGAGGGAAGTCCCACATTTCTGAGTTTTACAGATACTGTAACTACCCCTAGAAGGAAAAGGCGGACTGCCTGATGACCTGACTGCAGCCATGCCATAAAATGCTTCATCTTGAGCCAGTACTGAAAGTTTGTCCCTGTGAGCCGTGAATGACGCCAGGATTCCTGGCCTGCAGAGAGGAATTCGATCCAGGGCCAGTGAGGAGGCTTGATCTCTCAGAGCTTCTGTGTAGTAAAGTTTTATTAAAGTATGAAAGAGATAGAGAAAGCTTCTGACACAGACATCAGAAGGGGGCAGAAAGAGTACACCCTTGTTAGTTTATAGCAAGAAGTTATATACCTATTGAAAAGTGAAAAGTGAAAGTGAAGTCACTCAGTCATGTCCGACTCTCTGCGACCCCATGGATTATAGCCCAGGGAATCTTCCACGCAAGAGTACTGGAGTGGGTTGGCATTTCCTTCTCCAGGGGATCTTCCTGACCCAGGGCTCAACCCGGGGTCTCCCACATTGCACACAGAGGCTTTACCTCTGAGCCATCAGGGAAGCCCTATCAGCAAGCTGCTCATTAGAGACAGGAATGCCTCAAAACTGAGAGAGTGGTACCAGGCCCCTCAGGCACAACATGCATTTGGAGATAGCATTGGCACAAGGTGAGTCATCCTGGGCCATAAAACAATTGACATGAATCTTGAAGAAAGGCTGGTTTCCAAACAAATACATAGTTTCATTAACATGGCTTAAGTGAACATTTCCATGAGTAAAACATACTGGTTTGTTGAGCCATTATCCCCTCTGAGTCTTGGGTGGAACCTACTTGAAGAAAGACAGAGTTTAAAGTAAATAATGAAATAAGTTCAATAAAACTGCTTAAGAGAAATATTTCCATAGGAAAAACACATTGCTTAACTAAAGGTTTGAGAAAAGTTAAGTTCAGGTGGTAACAGGTATCATCATGGAAATCCAGAATTGTTAAAGAATCCTCCTTTTACTTTTGTATATAGAAGGGAAAAAAAAGCCTGACGCTTGTTGTTTGTTTCCTCCTGCCCCTTAAGAGAGGAGGAAAAAAAATTCTGACACTTGCCAGAGTCCACAGGTCAGAAATCAGAGGAGGTCCAGGCAGTGCCAGGGGTCAAGGTGAGTAGGTTCCCCTGAGTGTGCACCAGTGACTACCCATCCCAGAACAGAGGGGGCCCCAGAAGGCCCTAATCCCCAACTGTGCCAGCCCTTCAACCTCAAGCTGTGCTGACTGCCCCCTGGGGAGCCACCTCACATCCTCCTTTGGGTAGCCAGGGTTCAGACTGCTCAGGAGGAACTCCTCTATGAGGTCCAAGAGCACGCCTCAGGCGGAGACCTATAAGTGGCCTGAGTCAGACCGCCCATGGTGGGTTTCTCAGCCGAGGCCACTGACAACCCCCCTCTCCTGCAGGCCCATGGTCCCCATCTGTCCCCCTGCTTTTAGACCCCGGTGATCATGCCTGGGTTGCATGAGCTCTACCAGCCTGAGAGACTCTTTCAGGATCCAAAGGGGATGAGGGTCTGATGCAGGCACACTTCATTTTGGGTGAGGAGGAGGAGGTGGAGGACGAGGAGGAGGAGCAGGTGGAGGAAGGAGATGCAGCTTCCCCCTCCTCCTCTCTCCTGGTCTGGGGCACCCTGGAGGAAGTGGCCGCTGCTGCAACAGCCAGTTTCCCCCAGAGCCCTCTGGGTGTCTGGCCCTCTGCCACTGCCATGGCTGCCACTCTAGGGAGCCAATTTGAAGACCATGGCCTCAGTAGGCAAATTGACGTATCAGGAAGCTCACGTGACCAGGGAGGTGACAGGCCCTTGGTCCGAGATGCACTATGGATGAAGAAGAATGAGCTGGTATGATTCCTGCTCAGCAGGTATCTCGCCATGGAGCCACTCACAAAGGCAGAAGTGCTGAATAGTTTCCTCCAAGATTACCAGGACTACTTCCTTGTGGTCCCCAATCAAGCCTCAGAGTACCTGCAGCTGGTCTTTGGTTTGGAGGTGAAGGATGTGGGCCCCAGTGAACACACCTATATCCTGGTCCCCACCCTGGGCCTCACCCTCAAAGAGATGCTGAGGGATGGGCAGGGGTTGCCCAAGGCCGGCCTCCTGGTGGTGAACCTGTGCCTGATCGCTGTGGAGGACAACCGTGCCCCTACAGAGGAAATCTGGGGAGCACTCAGCAGGATGGGAGTGTGTCCTGGGAGGAAGCACTACATCTATGGGGAGCCCAGGGAGCTGCTGACCCAAGTGTGGGTGTGGGAGGTGTACCTGGAGTACCAGCGGGTGTTTGACGGCGACTCTGCTCGCTAAGAGTTCCTGTGGGGTCCCCGGGCCTATGTGGAGACCGGCAAGTTTAAAGTCCTGACGTATCTGGACAGAGTCAGTTGAAGGGGTCCCAGCTCCTTCCAGCCCCTCTGCAGAGGCTGTGAGGGAGGAGAAAGGGGGACTCTGAGCCAGAGGAGCAGCTAGGTTCCTTCCTGGCCCACGTCCAACACCTCGTCCGGGGGGGCAGGAGGGGAGGCTGATCCTTCCCTCTGTGATTGAAGAGGGAGCGGTCAGCCTTCTCAGCAGTGAGAGCCCGGGCCCGTTGGGGGAACCCAGTGTGTGGCATCTTCGTGTTCCTGTTCTCTACAGTGACATGGAGACTCATCTCTGTTTTCTTTAGGAATTTTTCAAATGTTATTCCTTTTAATAGAAGACAATGTGTTCCGGTTTCTAACTATGTCAGTGACGTTGATCACAGTGTGTGTGTACTTTGCCAGCTGAAGAACAAGAATTTTCATGTTTTATAAAAGAAATTGGAAATGCTTTCATTTTATTTCGTGGTCCTGAACAGAATAACATGGAATTAGAATTAGAATGATTTTGGAAATGTGAATTTACTTAGCAGTGGTATAGTTGGTGGAAGAATTAGAAAATAAAAAGTGATAGTGAATTCTTTCTTCTTATACTTTTTGTGTGTCATTCTGTACAGCTAAGGGATCTTGGTTTACTTGGATTCGCCTGGGTTATCTAAGGAAGTAGCAATTAATCTGAGTCAAGCAGCCCACTCCTCACCAGCTCATTTATTCCAAAGACCTTTACAGAGCCTCTGCTCCATGAAAAGCCCTTGTTAGCAGTGGGGACACTGGGAGAAGCAGGACACCCCCACACCTGGAGTGATGGTCTAGAAGCCACAGTCACATGAGGCGTGTTGTGGGAGTGAGGGGAAACTCTGAAATGGGACATTGCTGTGAGGTGTCCTTTTGGATCTTGGATAAACCCCAGAGAGATCTCTTTCTGGGGTAGGATGGAAGAAGTCCTGGCTCATGTTGCATTGCTGCTGACCACAGGGATTGAGTAGGTGTTTTCTATCCCATATCTGCTAGGCATCCTGCAGAACTCAGGTCACACACCCTTGAAGTGATGCCCAGAAATCGGTGTTAAGTAGCTTTTAATTATCTTGATTGTAATTGGACATTAAAATCAAAGACTCAAACTTTGTTGGTAGAGCAATGATGAAAAGTAAGGGTAGGGATGGAAGACCAACTGGGACACAGGCAAAGAGTGGTTCATGCTTCTA
This sequence comes from Capra hircus, assembly GCF_001704415.2. Lineage (NCBI taxonomy): Eukaryota > Metazoa > Chordata > Mammalia > Artiodactyla > Bovidae > Capra > Capra hircus. The sequence goes on from NW_017195046.1 coordinate 19,930, forward strand.
TTTCCTGGAGCAACTTGGGTCCTGCTGGAACACTCCTCCACACCCAAATTTCACAGGTGCTCTAACTGGAAATGGGGCTTCCTGGGTAGTTCATATGATGAAGAATCTGCTTGCATAGTGGGAGACCCGAGTTCAATCCCTGGTCAGGAAGCTCCCCCTGGAGAAAGACATGGCAACCGACTCCAGTATTCTTGCCTGGACAATTCCGTGGACAGAGGAGCCTGGCAAGCTACAGTCAATTGAGTGACAGAGTCAGACATGGTTGAGGAACTAACCCTATAGTATAAGTTGAAAAGTTTCTTAGTGTATTTATGAAACATCCTGTTTGCTACTGAGGAATTCCACATCCTCACTTCAGTTCAGAAACTCAGTCATGTCCGAATCTTTGCAATCCCATGAACCACAGCACACCAGGGCTCCCTGTACATCATCAACTCCTGGAGTCCACCCAAACCCATGTGCATTGAGTCGGTGATGCCATCCAACCATCTCACCCTCTGTAGTCCCCTTTTCCTCCTGCCCTCAATCTTTCCCAGCGTCAGGGACTTTTCAAATGAGTCAGCTCTCCACATCAGGTGGTCAAAGTATTGGAGTTTCTGCTTCAACACCAGTCCCTCCAATGAACACCCAGGACTGATCTCCTTTAGGATGGACTGGTTGGATCTCCTTGCAGTCCAAGGGACTCTCAAGAGTCTTCTCCAACACCACAGTTCAAAAGCATCAGCTCTTCGGAGCTCAGCTTTCTTTATAGTCCAACTCTCACATCCATACATGACTACTGGGAAAACCATAGCCTTGACTAGATGGACCTTTGTTGGCAAAGTGCTTTTGAATATGCTATGTAGGTTAGTCGTAACTTTCCTTTCAAGGAGCAAGTGTCTTTTAATTTCATGGCTGCAGTCACCATCTGCAGTGATTTTGGAGCCCAGAAAAATAAAATTAGCTACTGTTTCCATTGTTTCCCCATCTATTTGCCATGAAGTGATGGGACCAGATACCATGATCTTGGTTTTCTGAATGTTGAGCTTTAAGCCAACTTTTTCACTCTCCTCTTTCACTTTCATCAAGAGGCTTTTTAGCTCCTCTTCACTTTCTGCCATAAGGGTGGTGTCATCTGCATATCTGAGGTTATTGATATTCCTCCTGGCAATCTTGATTCCAGTTTGTGCCTCTTCCAGTCCAGTGTTTCTCATGATGTACTCTGCATAGAAGTTAAATAAGCAGGGTGACAATATACAGCCTTGACATACTCCTTTTCCTATTTGGAACCAGTCTGTTGTCCCATGTCCAGTTATAAATGTTTCTTCCTGACCTGCATTCAGGTTTCTCAAGAGGCAGGTCAGGTGGTCTGGTATTCCCATCTCTTTCAGAATTTTCCCACAGTTTATTGTGATCCACACCATCAAAGGCTTTGGCATAGTCAATAAATCAGAAATAGATGTTTTTCTGGAACTCTCTGCTTTTTCCATGATCCAGTGGATGTTGGCAATTTGATCTCTGGTTCCTCTGCCTTTTTGAAAACCAGCTTGAACATCAGGAAGTTCACGGTTCACGTATTGCTGAAGCCTGGCTTGGAGAATTTTGAGCATTACTTTACTAGTGTGTGAGATGAGTGCAATTGTGAGGTAGTTTGAGCATTCTTTGGCATCGCCTTTCTTTGGGATTGGAATGAAAACTGACATTTTCCAGTGCTGTGGCCACTGCTGAGTTTTCCAAATTTGCTGGCATATTGAGTGCAGCACTTTCACAGCATCATCTTTCAGGATTTGAAACAGCTCAACTGGAATTCCATCACCTCCACTAGCTTTGTTCGTAGTGATGCTTCCTAAGGCCCGCTTGACTTCACATTCCAGGATGTCTGGCTCTAGGTGAGTGATCACACCATCATGATTATCTGGGTTGTGAAGATCTTTTTTACATTTCTGTGTATTCTTGCCACCTCTTCTTAATATCTTCTACTTCTGTTAGGTCCACAAGTCCTTGATTAATGACCAATTACAAAAGAAGGTATTTTAAAGCTCATTAACACCTTGGGTTCTGGATCCCCAGTACCAGGAAAGAGAGGGTAGTTCCGTGGACTTTTTGGGCATCACTCCAAGAGAGTGTGACCAAAGTTCTGCAGGATTCTTAGAAGATATTGTGTGGAAAACACCTCCTTTGCCCCTGTGGTCAACAGCAATGTGACAAGTGCCGGAAGCCAGTGTGAGGAATCCCGCCCGTGACAAGGTCATGAGGAAGGAAGCTGACATACGCAAGGCATGATCAGACTTCAGGCCCCCCCTGGAAATTCCTAAGCATGTACCCCAACAAAAAAACAAAAATCTGCCGGCCTTTGTACTCTGCTTTTCCACTTTTCTGATATTCTCTGGGAAAAAGTCAACTCAGAGCTTTAGTCTTCTGCATTTGAAAGGGATGTTTCAGTTAAACCCCCTCTGATTGCTCTCTAGCTTGCCTAACAGGTTCTCGGGACCTCTTACAGCTTGTGAATTGCTTACAGCCCCCCAACTGCGAGAGGCACAAAGCTTAAAAGTGTCTTAAAGATACAGAGCCTTTTCTAAAGAGTTAAAAATCATATTGATGATGGGTTTTCACTGTTGACTCAATGATTGTTGCCAGGCCTCCATATTCTTTATCTTTTAGCACCTGAAGGATATTAATCAATGTAATTGGGATATAGAAAAAGGAATATAGTAGTTTTGATGTTAGCAACACTAGACTTTTGAGTTAATTACTTTTCCTTTGTTATAAATCACTGTACTCCTTTCACTTCTTATAAACTGCTGTATCTTTGCTATGTAAGAATGTAACTTTATTTAGTGCTTTCTGAGATTGGCACCAGACTTTGGGAAGATTAACACAAATAAGTCTTCTAGTTAACAAACCCTTATCAGAAAAAAGGCTGTAAAATGTTAATTGGCCCTTCTTAGCCAGAAGATGATGTAAATCACCTAAGACTTGTGTATACAATTAGGTATGCAGAGAGAGAAGCCTGGTTTTGATAAGAGTCTGGACTGCTAACGCTGCATAACTTTGTGTTACCCATTGATCCCCATGTTTTTATCAAAAATATAAAAAGCCTTCTGAACAATAAAGGATTGGACCAGTTTCTCAGACTAGTCTGTCTGCCTAGTTTCTTGGGAATCTGGCTCCCCCCTGTGTCTCTTTCTCTCTCCTTTTCTCCCTTTCCCTCCCTCTGCTCTTTACTCTAATTTCAGGCTGAATTCCCATCTGGGGCACGGAGGCTCGCCAAGTCTACTTACTTGCCCTGGCTGTTAAGACCCACGCAAAAGGGAGCCTAAGGCGAGGCACCCTTAGATATTCAAGTGAGCGCTGGTGGCCTAATGTAGATGGTGCAAATTCCTTGTCTGGAATTTTATTGGTCTTCCGCGTAATCCAAGTTATTCAGCCCTCTTTCCTCCACTTATTTTCCTACTACACTATTTCTTCCCAATCTAATCTTATATTAATAAATAAATAAGTCTTTTCCTCACCAACTCCGTCCACCCTTCAAATTCCCTGGATCCACCGGGGCTGGACCCCGGCAGACAAGAGCCAGGACCCCTTTCCTTCCTGCCCCAGAAAGAGATCTCTTTGGGATTTATCCAAGATTCAAAAGGATACTTTACAGCAATGATCCCTTTCAGACATTCCCATCACCCCCAAGGCACAATGCAATATTGAGGGGTGCCACCATGCAGCCTCATCACAATCACCTCTCACAGAAAGAACCCAACTTCCCAAAGCCCTAAAGCACCCTGGTTCATGCACCAACCCCAGGGTGCTCCTCCTGGAGCCCCACCTTGTGTTGCCTTGTTCTGTGGGGCTAGGGGACCTCTCTCCAGCTTCCTTGTGTGGCTCTTGCTCTGAGACCATCACTTGAGGTGTGGGTGTGTCCTGCTCCCTCTTGTGTCCTCACTGCTAACACAGCCTTTCAGGGAGCAGAGGCTCTAAAGGTTTTCAGAATAAATGAGCCAGCGGGGAGGGCTCAGATTAATTGTCTGCTACTTCCTTAAATAACCCAGACAAATCCAAAAAAACAGAGAAAACTTAGTTTTTGAGAGTGATAACCCAAAAGGACAGAAACATGAATTCACTATGATCACCTTTATTATTATCTAAATCTTCCCCCATCAATATTGCTGCTAGGTAAGCTCACGTTTCCAAAACAGTTGTAGTTCCAATGTATCCCTTTCAGGGTCACAAAACAAAATGGAAGACTTCCCCATCTCTTTTACAAAAGAGCAAAATCTCTTGTACTTGAACTGGGTAACTACAAGCATTTTGATCATCATCATTCACAAACTAAGACATTAAATGTTATTTAGCCTTCTATTCAGAGAAGGCAATGGCAACCCACCCCAGTACTCTTGCCTGGAAAATCCCATGGATGGAGGAGCCTGGTAGGCTGCAGTCCATGGGGTCACGAAGAGTCAGACATGACTGAGCGACTTCTCTTTCACTTTTCTCTTTCATGCATTGGAGAAGGAAATGGCAACCCACTCCAGTGTTGTTGCCTGGAGAATCCCAGGGATAGGGAAGCCTGGTGGGCTGCCATCTATGGGGTCGCACAGAGTCAGACACAACTAAAGTGACTTAGCAGCAGCAGTAGCAGCAGCCTTCTATTAAACTATCAAAGTTTGAAAATTTTCTAAAGAAAACAGAGATGAATCTCCATGTTATTGTAGAGAGAGGAACACAAAGATACTACACAGCGGTTCCCCCAGCTGGCCCGGGCCCTCACTTCTGAGAAGGCTGACTGCTCCCTCTTTAGTCACATAGGGAAGGATCACTTGGCTGCTGCTCTGGCTCAGGCCCCCTCTTCCTCCTCCCTTGCAGCCTCTGCAGACAGGGGTAGGAAGGCCCTTAAAGCCTTTTGGTTGACCCTGGGCACAAATGCCATGACTTGCCACTTGCTGGTCTCCCCATAGGCCCCGGGGACCCCACAGGAACTAATAGTGGCCAGGGTGGCTCCCCCCGCCCCAGGAGCAGAGGAGGCCTAGAGAGCTGCGCCTCCCCACCTCGGCCCCAGAGAGCTGCGCCTCCACCACGCCCTGGGCCTTGCCTGGGTCCTGAAGGTCTTCCTTGTGCTTGCTTGGCTTGCTCAGCTCACCCATCTCAACCACAAGCGTGATGGCTGGGATCAAACCACAGACAGGAGTGAGGCAGGCGACAGATGGGAACCATGGGCCTCGGCTGAGAATCATACCTGGGATGGTCTGAAATAGGCCACTTAAAAGTCTCCTCTTGAGGGGTCCCCTCAGTCCTCTATCAGTGTCCTCACCTAAACTCCTTCAGAACCTAAGAATCTCCCCTCCAATCTCTGAGGCCCCGCCCCTTATATCACGTCTCCAATGTGCCTGAGACAGCCACCAGAGTCGCCCCGGGCTGACAGCAGGTTCCTGGACCTGTGGGGTTCCCTGTGTCCTCCCTCAAGGTCCTCATCTTGAGCCCTGGCAGGTCCAGTGATGCCCCTTGTGTTGACCAGAGGCGGGACCCTCACACCAAGCCATCACTTCACTGAGACCCCAAAGAGAAGTCTGTGGGCACGACATCAGGGCTCCAAGCCCAGGGCTTCCCAAGCTGAGATGATGCCCCTGGCCATCCTCAACCTTCTTTCTGCTTTTCACTTTGACTCTCAGCAAGCCTGGATACTACCCTCTCATGCTGACTTTTCTCCCCTTAAAATCAGGCCCTCCCTAGCCAGGACCCCTGAGAGGCAAGCGGGAGTAGGGGGCTCATTACCCCAACCCTGCCAGGGTCTCCCAGGGTCTCCCAGGGCTGAGAGCAGTGATGACCTGGATTGTCCTGGGACCCCAGAGCCCCCCTCAGGGTTCTAGCTTGACTCCTAGCACAGCTGGGCTCCTTCACTCTGGTGACCTGAACCTGGGCACCTGACCCAGGCCCTCACTTTACTCCCATCGGGATCAGTGACATAACCTCTGGATGCCACGCCCCAGGGTCCCCCAGGGCTGTCGGGAGGGCCGCACATGCATCCCCTGGGAACCCTCAGGGTCCCACAGGACATGGGCACCTCCTTCTGCCCACCTGAGACCACACCCCAAAGACCAAGCCTCTGAATCCCTGATTCACTGAGGAAGTGAGGGTGCTTTGGGGTCTCAGCCTGACAGCCCAGACTGGGGCACCCAGGAGGCCCAGTAGGGGTGGAGTTGTGTTCTGTGGGGCCCTATGTTCCGGGGTGCCTGGACCCTCTCATCGTCTCTCAGGAGGGGGCCTCCTTAACCCTTGAGAGAAGGCTGCGGTCCCAGCACAGATGCTGGATGGGGACTTCTGCACCCATGATAGTCGGGGATCACAGGTAACCACTCACCTTCCCATGGGGGCACCTCAGCAGTCACCAGACTTTGTAAACTTTTGTATAAATAATGTTGTTTTAGCCAAAGAGGGTGAGGAGTGGCAGGTGAGTTATCAAGAATTCAGCAGCTTGGAGATGGCCTTGGCCACTCGTAGTGACTTCACACTCCTCCTCTGTGGGGTATCCCCAGGGTCGTCTCCTGGTGACTCTCTTCCACTTCTCTGCATGGATGCCCCTCCATGGGCCCTTCTTGTGCAGAGTGGCCAGAGGGGCTCTTGGAACCCAAGAACTCCTTTGTTTTGGGTTCTAAGTCCTCACTGGCTGGGCGACCTTAGACTCTTCTACCAGGAAGGAGAGACATTCGGGAGGATGGTGGGTGGCTGACCTGCCCTGCCCCTGGGGACCCTGAGGGCCAAGGACTCAGCCTCACTGCAGTCCAGCTCAGCCCCCATGATGGCCTGGCAGCTCCCAGCCCCCCTAGAACCCCCCAAAGCACTGCTCGGAGGCTGGAGGTGCTGCCTGAGTGAGAGTTGGGCATCCCCAGGTTTGCTGAGGGCAGGGGCATGCAAAAAAGGCAATCCTAGGGCCTGTTGTCCAGACACCAGCGAGCCCCCAGACTGAACACCCACAGGCCTCGAGCAGGGACCACAGGCCTCCAGCCCTGTGCATCTCAGGACAGGAAGGGCTCTTTTGGGGCCCCCAACAAGGGGAGAGCCTAATTTCTCCTCATCTGTCAAGTGAGGAGCCTGCTGGACAGTGTCCGTGTTTCCATGAAGCCACTCCTCCAGGCTCTTGTCAAGCCCTTGATGGGTCTTTTCAATGAGCAGGTGCAAAGCATCTGAGGGGCTTCCCTGGGTGTGTACAAGGTACCTGTTTGTGCTGGAGGCGGGCGGCCATCTGTCTTGCCTTCCCAAGCAAGCAGCTGCCTGATGGGACTCAAATGCTCAGCCAGGCCCTGGATGGAGGAGCTGAAGAAGTGTGCCGGGCGGGAAATCCTCATGTTTTCAGGCTCCTTATTGCCATGCAGTGGTTCTGACCACAGGACTGCCTCTATCTGTCTGAATAGGGTGCATGTTTGGGGTCCTCTGGGGCGCCCCTGAAGGCTGTGGGATTATTGGAAAGAATGGCTGGAGATTATGGGAAAGAGGGGCTGCCTGAGCAGTAGTAGAAGGGGTTCAGGGCCTGAGCCACGACTGGGAATCCAGGTGGCGCACAGAGGCACCACCATGGCCACTGGGAGCTGGCCAGGGGGCAGGCCGAACATCTGGGTGGGCACAGTGGTGGCCCACCACCACCACAGGAGGAGGAGAAACTGGAGCCTGTGTGCCCTCAGGCTGCCAGGCATCAGGACCCACCAAGGGGTTCGGGGCTTCTGTCCCGGACCAGCAGCAGGGGCGGCATAGGTCCCAGCCAGGGGGGTAGTGGGGGCGAGTTCCAGGTGGCCGCGCGTTTCCTGGGCACCCTCAGGGCAGGGTGACAGGCCGCACTGTGGCTGCATGGTGCTGGGCTCAGGAGAGACACCCAGGGCTACCAGCCTGCCCTCCACCTGCCGAGACACAGACTTAACGCCCCCTCTACTCTTCATCTTCCCAAAGGAGGTGTGGGCTCTCTCTCTTAAAAAGGGGACTGCAGCGGAACTGTAACTGGGGTTCACCAAGAGAGAGAGAATAGCAAAGTCTGAATCTCAAAAGGCTTACTGAACCAGCACCCTCCTGGCTAGGGCCCCTGGGGCCCTCACCCACAGCCATCCCCAGGCCTCATGGGAGAAAGTGGGACCCTGTCCCACAGGAGTCGGTGTCCCAGCTTGCCTATCCTCAAGACTCAGTAATTCATCACCTCTCAACCTTGGAAAATGACAGAGTGGCCCAAGACTATCCGCACAAGGCCCAGAGAGGGGACTTGGCATTTGCAGCAGGCAGACTGTAGAAGCTTCCCTGCTTTCTATGCAGGTGTCGACCATGGCCTGGCACTTCCTCGGCTGAGCAGGACACTTCCCAGGAAAAGGCCTGTGCTTCCCTGCACGAAACTTCTGCCTCCACAACTATGGGAGTCATGTGCTTAGTCACTCAGTCATGTGCGACTCATTGTGACCCCACAGACAATAGCCCACCAGGCTCCTCTATCTGTGGGGATTCTCCTGGCAAGAATACTGGAGTGGGTTGCTGTGCCCTCCTCTAGGAGATCTTCCCAAACCAGGGATTGACTCCAGGTCTTCCCGCCTTGCCGGCGGGTTCTTTCAGGTCTGAGCCATGAGGGAGTCATGGGGGCACACAAACCCCTCCCTGCCTGCCTCCGCCCTGGGCCCGTTTGTGCCCTGGCTGGAGGAGAGGAAGGTCCAGCATTTGAGCAGTGTCATCTCTTTCCCCAGTGTGACTGCAATCCAAGGGCCCATGGATCAGGGGTGCAGAGTGACACCTGGCCCCCGGGTATCCTGACCTGATCCCTACTGTGCATTCAGCTCACCTCCGGCATCTCCCACAGACATCCCCACTGGAGAAAGAGAGGAGGGCAGTGACTTCTTTGTGCTGAGAATGGTCAGGCTCTGCCCCTCACAACTCCCCCAACGCAGCGCGCAGCACTGGCAGCTCCGGCAGTCACGCTGGTCCCCAGTCCTGTCTTTACACACAGCTTTCCCTGCAGGCTGGCCACTGTCCCTGGAGGCCCTGAGGTTGACATCCACCCTGCCCCCAGGGCCCAGCAGGTACTCCCGCACCTTTACCTTGCTCAGGACACAGACAGGTGGCTCCTCCGTGAGCAGGGTGGTCAGGCAGAGGGAGGTGAGTACATCCTGGCACGCTTTGCTGAATCCATACAGGCTAAGCTGACGGAACAAGCTCTTCTTGTGGTCTGTCTCAAATACCTTGTCTGAGCCACCCTCTCCAAAATGTTCTCGAAGAGCTCCTCATTGACGCTGTCTTCTGCCCACCAGATGGACACAAAGCAGTGACTGTTGACGATGGTCCACAGCTTCCTGGGAAAGGGGAAGGAGAGGAGGCTGCCCTCTCTCCCAGGCAGGGCACCACACTCGGCGTGCAGCCTCTTCAACCAAAGGCTCTCACCTCAAAGCCTGGAAAGTGCTCTCTTCCAGCAGCAGCCTGAAGCTGTGGTGGCCCGTGGGCACGAGCTGGGCCAGGACAACTGAAAGGTCCACAGGGAGGGGATGCATCTCCCTGAGCCAAGGGCCAGAGGCCCTGCGTTTGGAAGAAAGGGAGACCCCTGCCGAAGCCAGGCATCCCGTCCGTCACGGGGGCCCTCCTTGTCCACAGCCACATGGAGGGTGGTGCATCCCTCCTTCTTGGAAATAGGACAGTGCATTGGTCAGGAGCAGTCCAGGCTCACAAGGGTGCTTGGCCCGTCACCAAAAGGCTTCTGCTTCCTCAGGGCTGACATCACAAGGCAGCCATTAAGTGAACTAATAAAGGGCTGGCTGCACCCAGGCTGGTCAGCATGTCAGCCTCCTGGTCCACACTCGTCATGGCAGCAGGCCACTATGACACTTGTGCATGGGTGTGAAGTCTCAGGCTGAGCACTCATGCAAACCGGGCATGGTTTTCTGGTTCTGGAGCCCTGAGGCCAGGGAGACACACACTGACAGACGTGTGACCCTCAAAGTCAGCCCCTCCTCTGTGTTCACAGGTGCCTTGAGGGTTCGGCATGGCACCCTTGTGCTCAAGCACAGCCTCGTCCAGGGTGGGGGTCCATGGTCAAGGGTACAGCCACCTGGCCCTCTGTGCACTGCCACTGGCTGGGCATCCAGTCCCCTACACAAGCCCCTGCTGCAGGAGTGGCTGCCTGCCTACAACCTGCCATCAGTCTGCAGGAGCCCCAGGATGGGAGCTGTGGAGGCAATGGGTGAGGTCCTGGGGACAGAGAAGGAGGAAAGGCTGCTGTCCTCTGGGCTCCGCAGCCTGCCCATGTCCACCCCAGGCCGGCCTTGCTCTGCACACCATGGTCCCAGGAACACGGAGGAGTGGGTGGTCTCGCCTGGGCCCTTTAATGCACAGTGTGGCTCCCTTTCTGTGACTGATGTCCAACGGGACCACTGTCGCAGTTCTGCTTCCAGGCTGTGAGAGCTGCATGCCTGCTCTTGGGCCTGGTGCGTCTAGCATCAAAGAGGTGGCCAATGCAGGGGCAGCCCCTCAGTGCAGCCCACCGCTATCTTAAATAGGGCCACACATGCCCCGCAACTCTTCGTGGGTGTTGCGGATTTCTCTGAGACCTCTCCTCAGAATCAGAATGTCTGCTGACCTCTGTGGCGTCAGCCATTCTTGGGTAGAGCGCATCGCCACAGGTAGTGTGGATAGAGAGGGCTCGGGTAAAGGAGATGCCACAACTGGTCAGCCACAGCACTAGACTTGATGCACCCAAGCTGCCCTGGCTCACACCACTCAAAGACTCCTGCTTCTCCACATGGGTACACTCCTAGGGGCAGCCTGCCGTCACGGGTCTGAGGAAACTTGGTGGAGGTAATGGGAGGTGGCGAGGGTGGCTGACACTTAAGACTGGCACAGTGGTTAAGGGGATAGGCACGTTGCTATGTCTCACAGCAAGTCTGTCATCTTAAGGCGCATCAAGCAGCTGATCTCAAGTGGGCTCTCGGTTGCCATGGATATGGAAGCCTCCGCATCACCATTGAGCGGGTGGGCTTTCTTGTCGATTCTTAGCACTGGGGGCTGAAACACCACCTGAATTAAATGTTG
>NW_017195047.1:0-20537 GCF_001704415.2 Capra hircus
AAGATTGAAGGCAGGAGGAGAAGGGGACGACAGAAGATGAGATGGTTGGATGCCATCACTGACTCGAAGGACATGAGTTTGAGCAAACTCTGGGAGATGGTGAAGGACAGGGGCGGCCTGGGGTACTGCAGTCCATAGGGTGGGTATGGGGTCGCAAAGATTTGGACACGACTCAGGGACTAAACAACACAACAGAACTCCTCATTACTGACCCTGGGCCGCCCACTGGCCATCCCCATCTCAACATCAGAGATGGACGTCACATGGTCTGAGAACCTAGATGCCCCCGGGGATCAGTCCAGTTTTGGAGGGAGGGCCCATCAAATCCCAGCCTAAGAACTGTGTGGCAGTTCTCTAGAAGCAGCCATAGTTCCTGATCTCAAATTCCTGATTACCTAGTTGGAAAGACTAAATAAACTTACATATAAACCAGAGCAGTAAACTTGGAAAACAGGAATGGAGGACAGAGAGAAGGAACAAGAAAGGAGGGTCCAGGAGGCTTTAGAACTCTAGGGAAGAGGGAACACGACTCTGGAACCTCAGAAGACTGAGAAATTAAACATCAGGTCAAGCTTAATCAGATCTCTAAGGAGCACACAGTTGACATCTGGGCTGCAAGTCAATGCCCGTGCTAACTTGGAATCAGGTACCTATATTTACAAAAATGAGATGGAATAATATAATCACAGCATCAGAATCTCCCCACATTCCATGCTCCCAAAAGATTATTTGAATATCACAAAACTGTTGTGGCACACATACAGCTGCTATAAATTCTATAATGACACAATTATGTCTTGACCATTCTTTTGTTGATGTTCACAGGGCTGAGCAAAATGCCAGGTCCCTGTTAGGTGCCAAATTTAGAAAAGCTAAATCAAGATGACAGATGAACTTAAAAGCCACACAAAGGAAATAACAACTTTATATGTTTTAACTAGGTGTTTCTTAAGGTTATCTGGTTTTCTTGATTTCCAGAAGAAAAGAAAAAATTGGCACATGTTTTTACTGACTGCAATTGCTTTGTACAGAAATGTAACTTAAGGCTCATAAATCTTCACACTTACAAGAACTTCCAAAGCCACTCCCCTCAAACAGGTTTTTGGAATAACTAAGGTCACCTCCACACCCCAGGCTGAGGAGGCAGAGCAGGAGCTCCATAGTCGGACACAAGTGCACACCCAACACTCATTCGGCTTAGGATGGACCAGGTCTCGCGTCCCCATTAAGCGTATTGCCTGGAGAGCACAGCGTATTTGCATACAGCCACTGAGCGAGGGAACTGATATCAGAAGTGACAGTTTCACACTGAGCCCCTTGATTCATAGACTGTTCAGTGACATAAATAAAAGCCAGGACCCTCAAGCAACGTTTTAGGTTGGGCTCTTTTCCCTTAATTACAAAATAAACTGAAGCAAAGAAGGCCTCTGCTCTCTGGAGGCTTCCCTTGAAACACGGGAGCTGTTTACAGTTCAACCCTATGCCCACTGCTACAGGTAGGTAGATCCTTTGGCTCCTGATGTCATCAGCTGCCTCCCTCCTCCCCAGATGCAGGCAGGTGGAGACAGAGCCTGGCCTCCCTCCCAGGGGTTCCTTCATCAACAAAAAGAACAAAACCAGAGGAACTGAGGCGCAGCACCAGGACCAGGACACTCGGCTTCCCTGGTGGCTCCGTGGTAAAGAACCACCTGCCAAGCAGGAGACTTGGCTTTGATCCCTGGGTCGGAGAGATCCCCTGGAGAAGGAAATGGCAGTGCACTCCAGTCCTCTTGCCTGGGAAATCCCATGGCAGGCTACAGTCCACAGGGCGGCGAAAAGTCAGACGACATAGCAACTAAACAACAAAACCAAGACACTCATGTGGCCAGGCAGCTGCATGTGACAGGCCTTAGATCTATTACATTAACACACCCTCAGCTAGGAGCGGGGGGCGCCCAAGTAAGAGGTGGGAGACACCTGCCTGCTAAGAGAGCGACTGCACACGTGATTCACGGACCAGCAGTGTCAGCATCAGTGGACACTTCTTAGAAATGCAGAGTCTCAGGCCCCACTGCAGACATACTGAGTCAAAATCTGCACTTTTACAGGAGCCCCAAGGAATTCACCAGCACAGTGAAGTTTGAGGAAAGCCACGCTAAAAGATCAGTGAAAGAGAAAAGCTTCAGCAGCAGTAATCCTCTAAGTAGAAATGGCTGTTCATCTGATTTGGAAAGAGTCCTTAACTAAAACGATCAGAAAGCTAAGCTTTAATGTAGCCTTAATTTTATTAAAGATGCTTACTCCTGGGAAGGAAAGGTATGACCAACCTAGATAGCATATTGGAGAAGGCAATGGCACCCGACTCCAGTACTCCTGCCTGGAAAATCCTATGGACAGAGGAGCCTGGTAGGCTGCAGTCCATGGGGTCGCTAAGAGTTGGATATGACTGAGCGACTTCACTTTCACTTTTCACTTTCATGCATTAGAGAAGAAAATGGCAACCCACTCCAGTGTTCTTGGCTGAAGAATCCCAGGAATGGTGGAGCCTGGTGGGCTGCCGTCTATGGGGTCGCGCAGAGTCGGACACGACTGAAGTGACTTAGCTGTAGCAGCAGCAGATAGCATATTAAAAAGCAGAGACATTACTTTGCCAACAAAGGTCCGTCTCATCAAGGCTATGGTTTTTCCAGTAGTCATGTATGGATATGAGAGTTGGACTATAAGGAAAGTTGAGCACTGAAGAATTGATGCTTTTGAACTGTGGTGTTGGAGAAGACTCTTGACAGTCCCTTGAACAGCAAGGAGATCCAACCAGTCCATCGTAAAGAAGATCAGTCCTGAGTGTTCACTGGAAGGACTGATGTAGAAGCTGAAATTTCAATACTTTGGCCACCTGATGCAAAGACCTGACTCATAGGAAAAGACCCTGATGCTGGAAAAGATTGAAGGCAGGAGGAGAAGGGGATGACAGAGGATGAGATGGTTGGATGGCATCACCAACTCAATGGAGATGAGTTTGAGTAGACTGTGGGAGTTGGTGATGGTCAGGGAGGCCTGGCGTGCTGTGGTCCATGGGGTCGCGAAGAGTCGGACATGACTAAGAGACTGAACTGAACTGAATTTTATTACTAGGTAAGCACAGTAAAACAGAACCACACCTGAGTGCAGGCCATCCAGGAAAAGTTGGCCCTGGCACTGTGGTTGTCACCCTGGAACACGTCACTATTCCGATTCCATGACCCTGCCACCAGACACTCTGATTCAATGGGCTTCACTAAGTCCTAGAAACCTGACTGTTGTAACAAACTCTCCAGAAGATTCTGATGCAGATGGTCCCAAACACATCATAATAAACACTGCAGGGTTTAACCATTACACCATGAACTCAAAACAAAATGATGCTGATATAAGAAGCGCTTCTCCCCATCAGCTGGAGGAGGAGACAGGGGGATTATGGGATGAAGTTGGACGAGAAGTCAACGTTGTCCACTCCCCAGTACATCGCTCACACACACATACACACCCCTTGTTTACGTGTGCAAGCTGTACAGCAGGGTACTGCAGGGAATGTGGGATTCCCAGGAGTGACAGTGGCTGTGGTGATTGTTTATAAGGCAGCTGGTTGTGAACAGACCTGTTCCTAATGAGGACAGAAGGGGTGTCTGAACCACAGCTGGTATAGTTAATTGGTGGGAAAGTTTTGGGCTCTCTGGTTCACCATTTAGGGAGCTCTGTTTAGTCTAACACAGATGACAACACTGTATGTATTGCAGATTCAGCCCGAAGGTGTGTAATCAAATCTATTACACATTAACTCTTACTGGCCCAGGGAAGACAGGTTCTTATAGATACTGATTAAATGATTTCCATTGAAATTTGGCAAGGTTTTGGAAAGCCTCTGAGCCCCTGGAATTCATGTTGTTTTAGAAGCCTCCAAGGGGTGCTGGTGAGCATCAGGTTTGAGAACCACAATAACTCTACCCTCTAGATGAGAAAAACGAAGTGACATGCAACGGACCCCAGCTCTGATTCCCCACTGAGCCTACGTCCAGATCTCCCTCCCTATTTTTAATACTTACAACCCTCCTCCCCGCAATGGAATCCTAAGAGAATACTTAAAATGCAGCCTTTTATACAATCCAACGTCTCTGGCCTTTACCCCAGAGCATGGTTCCAAACTGGAAGAATCTGCCCTCGAGAAAAAAGCTGATGTTTGTACCCACTCTACATCTGTTTGGGGTTATACGTGGTGTTTAATATGAAAAATGAAGCAATAAAATTTACACACGTATTATCACATTCTCTTTCTAAATTTTACTCCAAAAAAAGAATACATAGATTTTAAAACAAAAACCAATGTTTCATCCCCTACCATTTGTGCTAAAACAAAAAGGAAGATAATTACATATACATTTTACCTGCTTCCATTTGTATGAAATGTCCCCAAAGTTACATAATAGAGGCCTGTGATAGGGGAGGCTTCCTGCTGTACTGCTTACCTAAGTTACCAAATTCAGTTTTAATATTTTTTTAAATTGAAGTATAATTCTTTTACAATATTGTTTCTCAGGTGTACAGCAAAATGATTCAGGGTCTTTATTTCAGGTCTTCCATTACAAGTTATTACAAGATATTGAATATAATTCCCTGTCATACAGTAAATACCTGTTGAAAATCTGTTTTATGTAGAGTAGTATCTATTAACTTCATAGTCCTAATTTATTCCTCCTCCCCTTCTGGCAATCATAAGCTTGTTTTCCATGTCTGTGAATGTTTGTTTTGCAAATAATTTGTATTGTTTTTTAGATTCCACATGTAAGTGATATCATATATTTATCTTTTTCTGTCTGACTTACTTCACTAAGTATTAATATTAGACATCTCAAGCCAGTCATCTGCCCTCCATTCTAAACACAGCGCAAACTCTATGTACTATTCACCAATTTAAACTGGACAGGACTTCATTCTCATAAATAACTTCAGAATCATGACCACAGAAGTAACGTGCATAGTAAGGAGAGGGGCTGGTCAGAATACAACAGGTTGCACACCTGGTTCCCCTCGGCTCATCTCTGGCACCCAGACACCAGCTGGAAGCTACCAAATCACAAAAACACCTCAGCTCACAGACAACCAAACCTTCAAGGAGCACAAGAAGGCCTTGGATAAAAGCCAACTTCAACTTGGGTATTTCCCTGCTTAATGCTCCCAGGCAAAATTTACTTACCCAACCCCATTAAAAAAAAAAAAAAAAAGTTGTAGCAGGAGTTCTTAATATAAGACCAATAAAATTCAGACATTTTCAAGGGAAAAAAAAAAAAAAAGGTATGTACACTTTTCTAAGAACATTCTCAAGGATCTCTGACCACAGACGGAGAAGGTTTAAGCATCCTTGTTGTCGAGCATGCATCTCAGTGTAGTGGTCCTAAGACCACATCAGGGCTACTTGGAACACTTTTTTTTTAATGCATATTCCTACAAGCTGGAGACCTCCTGCTGCAGAGTAACTGCAGGCAGTGCCTATGGACTGACCAGTGAAGCAAAGAGGAGACTCCAGCTCACGCATACTTGAGAGTCACTGAGTGTAAGTATTCAGGCTGTCTCCCTACCTCTGCTCTCGTGACTAATCCAACAGTGCACGCGGCAGAGAAACAGCAGTCTGCACCAGATGAATGGACAAGTAAACGTGGTTACTACAGACAAGGAAGGAGTATTTGATTCCACTTTCCTTGAGGATATGATGCTAAGTGAAATAACCCAGATACAGAAAGATAAATCCTTCCATGATCTTGTTTGTATGTGGAATCTCAGGGGTAAGTCCAACTCACGGAAGCAGAGAGTAAAATGCTGGCCCCCAGGTCCGGAGGTAGGAGAAGGTGTTGGTCCAAGGTCACAAGGGCTCAGTTACGTAGGATGAGGAAGTTCTGAAGATTTAATATGTTGGCATGGTGACTGTAGTTAGTAATACTGGGTTGTGTGCTTAAAATTCCCTAAGAGGGATCTCAGGTGTTGTCACCATACAAAAAGTAGCAGCTCTGTGAAGTAATGGATGTGTTAATTAGTATGATGGTAGTAATCATTTCACAATATATATGGAAATCAAATCATCACTTTTTACATCTTAAATACATACATTTCTTATTTGTCAGGTATATCTCAATAATGCTGGAAAAAAATAAAATTTAGCAGGAAAAAAAAAAAAGAATTCTTCAGAAGGTACAGCATTTCCTGTAGGTAAAGAATTTATATTTTCCTTAGAAAATTCTTCAGGGTAGGATGGAGGTACAGAATGAAACAAACCACTCCCCACTGCCCACCCCCCCCACACAAAGGTAAGAGTAGCTCTTTGAATCTTTTTTCCCTGAAAAATCAATGTATGAGAATCAAATATAGATAACACCACAATTTTAACAGCTTTCTAAAATGCCACATTTAAAGGGTCAAACCCTCATCCTTATAAACTCTTCTTCAAAAAATATGTCTGTCTTACATTTAAAGTTTGACTTGTTTACTGATCATTAATTACCAAGTAGAACATTCTCAACATATGATTTATTAAGAATGTAAACCTGATATTAACTCATGCCCAACTTGGTAGCCTAACTTGGAGCTCCGAACATGTTACTCTATTTTTACAACCTTCCAAGGTTTAATTCAGTCATATATCTTAACTGAAAAAACCTCCTCATCTGATCCAGAGGGTTTTTTCTCCCAAGTTTTCCTCTTATGAGTCAAGATCTGTCCATGTAAAATTCCTTTTATGTTGGTACTTTAATTGAACACTAAAAAATAATAGTTCATGGAATACAAGATTTAGTGTAGCACATAAAAAAAATAAAATGACAATAATAAAAAAAAATCCATCTCACTCACATAAATTAACACAAAGCCCTAAAAATTCAGCCTATGAATATCATATATTTGGCCGTTGATTTTCCATTTTCACCCCCAAAATGTCATAAATCACAAAGTATTAGCATGCAGCAGTGCAACCTGATACCGATTAGACACATAATTCTCCCCTAAAACATCTCAGCGATTTCTTATCCTATCTGCCTTTCCAAACCTTTATTAACTCCACCAAAACAGCTTATTGAAAGCCCACCTTCATTCTGACCTCCGGGGCTTTCAGCCAGTAAAAACAAAACAAATTAGAACTCTGATATTCACATACATACAGGGGGAAATCAATAGTTTTAATTTTCACATTGGAGGCCCACAATTTTCAACTGACGGCCTCAGCAGGTTTTAATGGACACAAACAATTTACTTTTACTGTTTTAATTGTTTTTAGTCAATCACTTTTTATTGCTCCTCTACATCTGACTAAACAAATTAATCGAGCTATATTCATAAATGATGACTGGATAAAACGGCCGCTTATGTATATTTTACTATTTGCGTCTCAATTACAGGCACCATTAGGAAATAGCTGGCCCCAAAGGTAGCCTCGGTCATTAAAGCAGAAGAAGGAACAAGTCAGGAGGAAATGACACAACAGTGGCCCTCTGCTGGCTTAGGGCGTCCGAGGGCAGCTGCTGGCAGCTCCCATTCTCTGATCCAAGTGCAAAGTCGCCACCCAGTTGTTCCCCTGGGAGAAGGGGCCGAGTTTCGGGTTACTGCGATGGCAAAGGCCTTGAAGGCCTGAGGCAGGTGAGGGTTGCTTGTGTCGAGTTAATTAGGAGACTCCGCTATAGCGCAGGCAAGCCCGAGGTCAGATATGCAGATGGCTGTGCACCCCACCTTCTCCTCTCCCCAAAATCCTGTGATATCCTGAAGCTACAATTTCTTTCCTCTGAACAGTTCATTTGGGGAAGCTCTATGCCTCACAGGAGAGCACGAGAGAAACTCTGAAAGAGCTTCAACACAACTCAAATTTTCCTGTTTAAAAAATAACATGCCTGAAAGTTATCAGTAAGAACCTTATCAAAGACAAAAGCCTTTGCTACGAAGCCATTGTTACATTTTAACTCCCATGTCCACTTTGATCACATGGTCCAGCCCTGGGTTTGACTGGAATCATTAGCGAAAGTTAATCAATTCCAGCTGTCATCAGGGCTTACAGGATGGAATCTTCCAGAACTGTCACTAAATTGCTTTCTAACTTTGAAGAGTCACGGCTTCTTGATATCTCACCAGGGCACGGCTGTATGCTAGTGGGTTTGGCATTTGCAAATTTAATTACATGCGGTGGCCAAAAGAAAAAGGAAAAAGGAAAAAAAAAAGAGGGAGGGGTGGAGAGGGAAATAATTGAAATAGTGCAAATGACTTGGCCCTCCATCCACCTGATGAGCATATGTTCCACAGAGAACCGGAGGCTGGAAATAGGACTCAGCTGTCCCCACAGTCACTCGAGGCCTGAGCCAACTCCTAATCACATCTGGTCTCCACTGAAGAAACCACAGCGAGTTCCAGTTCGGAGAGAGAAGTTCACTGTGTCGGGACTGTGAGATGGAACCGTGGTTTCCAAAACGGAACCTTCCTAAAGGATTTTCAAGGATGACATGGGCTGCTCTCCAAGTGCTGCTGACACACTGCCTTTAGAGCCTTCCCTGCCACAGGAATCAACTCCGATGAGCATCCACGGGCAGCGAGCCTGGAAAGTTCTGCAGTGCCTAACAAATCCGGAAGACTTCTGCTGCAGCCTGATTTATTTACATGTTACAGCAGTCACACCTTCGGAATCTCTGACTTGACCCAAAGGGCAAATAATTATTCCTTTTAATTGTGATAAATCACCCTAGAGCAGGCAAATACTTGATTCTCAATTAATTTCCAAAGCACTCGTGACAGTGACAGCGCCGTTGCTGTCCCTCCTTCCCCTTCCCGTCAGGACTCGGGGCAGACCTGAGTGAAGGGACAAGTGGCTGACAGTGACTTATAGGGGGTGGGCCATGCTCTGCGAGCGTGTGATAAAAACCGAACTTACGAGGAGATTAATATGCAGCTCCGAATTGGCATTTGGATTTATCAGATAAATCAGAGGCCATCCTCTGATACTGCGAAAGTGCTAGAGAAGAAAACCTGCTGATTGTGGGATCAGCATTTTTGTGCTCCCCATGCCAAAAGAAGCGACCATTTCTCTGAGAATTTGGTTGCCTGCTTTCCTCCTCTCCAAAGACTGGGGTTATATAGAGGAGCAGGGGATCAAAAGAGCATTTTTCCAGCTCCACTCCTCACTAACTAAGAAACAGTATTCAAACTACATCGATTACCTATGAATGAGTTTCTTCATCTATAAAATGGGAAGTTAGTGCCTACTTCTAAGGGTGGTTATGAGGACCTGATAAGTTTTTATAAATATTTGTTGCATAAATGAATAAATAAACATTAGTAACATTGTACAGGAGGTAGTGATCAAAACCATGCCCAAGAAGAAGAAATGCAAAAAGGCAAAATGGTTGTCTGAGGAGGCCATAGAAATAGCCAACAAGAGAAGTGAAAGGCAAAGGAGAAAAGGGAAGATATATCCATTTGAATGCAGAGTTCCAAAGAATAGTAACGAGAGATAAGAAAGTCTTCCTAAGTGATCAATGCAAAAAAATTGAGGAAAACAACAGAATGGGAAAGACTGGAGATCTCTTCAAGAAAATCAGAAATAACAAGGGAACATTTCATGCATAAACGGGCACAATAAAGGACAGAAACAGTATGGACCCAACAGAAGCAGAGGATACTAAGAAGAAGTGGCAAGAATACACAGAAGAACTATACAAAAAACATCTTCATGACCCAGATAACCACAATGGTGTGATCACTCACCTAGAGCCAGACATCCTGGAATGTGAAGTCAAGTGGGCCTTAGGAAGCATCACTATGAACAGAGCTAGTAAAGGTGATTGCATTCCAGCTGAGCTATTTCAAATCGTAAAAGATGATGCTGTGAAAGTGCTGCACTCAATACGCCAGCAAATTTGGAAAACTCAGCAGTGGCCACAGGACTGGAAAAGGTCAGTTTTCATTCCAATCCCAAAGAAAGGCAATGCCAAAGAATGTTCAAACTACCACACAGTTGCACTCATCTCACATGCTAGTAAAGTAATGCTCAAAATTCTTCAAGCTATGCTTCAACAGCACATGAACCAAAAACTCACAGATGTTCTTTAAAAAAGAATATCTTTAAACACCTTTAAAATACCTTTAAAAAAGACAGAGGAACCAGAGATCAAATTGTCAACATCTGCTGGGTCATAGAAAAAGCAACAGAATTCCAGAAAAAACATCTACCTTTGCTTCACTGAATACACTAAGCCTTTGACTGTGTGGGTCAAAACAAACTGGAAAATTCTTCAAGAGATGGGAATACCACACCACCTTATCTGCCTCCTGAGAAATCTGTATGCAGGTCAAGAAGCAACAGTTAGAACTGGACAGGGAACAACAGACTGGTTCCAAATTGGGAAAGGAGTCCATCAAAGCTGTGTATTGTCACCCTG
This sequence comes from Capra hircus, assembly GCF_001704415.2. Classification (NCBI taxonomy): domain Eukaryota; kingdom Metazoa; phylum Chordata; class Mammalia; order Artiodactyla; family Bovidae; genus Capra; species Capra hircus. The sequence continues at coordinate 10,416 of NW_017195047.1, forward strand.
CTTATTTAACTTATATGCAGAGTACATCATGTGAAATGTCAGGTTGGATGAAGCACAAGCTGGAATCAAGATTGTCAGGAGAAATATCAATAACCTCAGATATGCAGATGACACCACCCTAATCAGAAAGTGAAAGAGGAACTAAAGAGCCTCCTGATGAAAGTGAAAAAGGAGAGTGAAAAAGCTGGCTTAAAACTCAACATTCAGAAAACTAAGATCATGGCATCTGGTCCCATAACTTCATGGCAAACAGATGGGGAAACAATGGAAACAGTGACAGGCTTTATTTTCTTGGGCTCCCAAATCACTGCAGATGGTGACTGAAGTCATGAAATTAAAAGATACTTGCTCCTTGGGAGAAAAGCTATGATCAACCTAGACAGCATATCAAAAACCAGAGACATTTCTTTATCGACAAAGGTTCATATCATCAAAGCTATGGTTTTTCCAGGAGTCATGTATGAAGAACTGACGCTTTTGAACTGTGGTGTTGGAGAAGACTCTTGAGAATCCCTTGGACTGCAAGGAGATCCAACCAGTCAATCATAAAGGAAATCTGTCCTGAATATTCATTGGAAGGACTGAGGGTGAAGCAGAAGCTCCAATACTTTGGCCACATGATGCAAAGAACTGATTCACTGGAAAAGACCCTGATGCTGGGATAGATTGAAGGTGGAAGGAGGAGGAGACAACAGAGGATAAGATCATTGGATGGCATCACCGACTCGATGGACATGAGTTTGAGCAAGCTTCGGGAATTGGTGATGGACAGGAAAGCCTGGTGTGCTGCAGTCCATGAGGTCACAAAGGGTCAGACACAACTAAGCAACTGAACTGACTGAACTGTTTATTATCACTCAGCCTGTATCAGCTTCACTAATGTGGCAGTTTTAAAGGCAGAAAAGAAAGCTGTAACCAAAGGAGTTAATATAAAAGTGCTTCTGTGTGCCTAGCTCAGCATCATGGTAAAATGCCCTCCAATTATAGACCCTTTCTGCAGGAAAAACCCCTTTCAGAAGGGTCAGTGTGTTCGGAGGTTGGGACACAGGTCTTTCTTCTGTCTTCTTTCTATGCAGCTGCCTGGAGAGCTGTGAAATCCAAGTTTAGGGTAGTGGGGAGATCAAATAAAGTCTCATTATCTTCTTTGGTCTGGGTCCAAATGACCTAAGGGGAACGGGAAACTCAACATGTGCCAGCCAAGATTACTAGACTTCTCAGCTCTGAGATCTGGGGTCTGTGGTAGCCGTTTTCACAGAAAGTTCAAGGGCAACACACTCAACCATGTTACACAGTAGAGATGCACTCACTAAATCTAGATCAGTATTACTGCCTGGGCTCTGAAATATGACTGCACGGGATACTCAGGTCCACGTTTGGGCTTGGAGACCTACAGGGAAGAAGAACAAAGCAGCATCACGATTGACTGTGCATCCTGCAAGAGCTGAGACATGCCACACCCCAGTGCTGTCCAATTCAATGTATTTCGCTCAACTGACTTGTCCAGACACAGAGGATATAGTAACTGACTTGAGGACATGGTCCCGAGCCTTCTGAGGCTTCACAATCCACAGCTGCATCCACTTTTTACCTAAGGATGGGATACAAAATCGCATCATCTATGTTCTTGGCTTCTAAGCAAGACTGACTCCAAACAAAAGAAAAGAGGAGTTAATCAGAGGACGACTGTGGTGGGTGGCAAAAATGGCCCTCATTTCTCACCCCTCCCAATCTCCATGCACTTTGCATGTAATCTTGCAGTACCCAGTCACCACTGCTGGGATGACCTGTGCCTCCCTTGGACAGTGAGTGCAACTGTGATTTGCTCTGGCCAAAGTTGTTGTTCTTCAGTTCTGCTTTATTAACTATGCCAAAGCCTTTGACTGTGTGGATCACAACAAACTGTGGAAAATTCTGAAAGAGATGGGAATACCAGATCACCTGACCTGCCTCTTGAGGAACCTATATACAGGTCAGGAAGCAACAGTTACAACTGGACATGGAACAATAGACTGGCTCCAAATAGGAAAAGGAGTACGTCAAGGCTGTATATTGTCACCCTGCTTATTTAACTTCTATGAAGAGTACATCATGAGAAACGCTGGGCTGGAAGAAGCACAGGCTGGAATCAAGATTGCCGGGAGAAATATCAATAACCTCAGATATGCAGATGACACCACCCTTATGGCAGAAAGTGAAGAGGAACTAAAAAGCCTCTTGATGAAAGTGAAAGAGGAGAGTGAAAAAGTTGGCTTGAAGCTCAACATTTAGAAAACGAAGATCATGGCATCCTGGTCTCATCACTTCATGGGAAATAGATGGGGAAACAGTAGAAACAGTGTCAGACTTTATTTTTGGGGGGCTCCAAAATCACTGCAGATGGTGACTGCAGCCATGAAATTAAAAGATGCTTACTCCTTGGAAGAGAAGTTATGACCAACCTGGATAGTATATTCAAAAGCAGAGACATTACTTTGCCGATTAAGGTCCGTCTAGTCAAGGCTATGGTTTTTCCAGTGGTCATGTATGGATGTGAGAGTTGGACTGTGAAGAAGGCTGAGTGCTGAAGAATTGATGCTTTTTAACTGTAATGTTGGAGAAGACTCTTGAGAGTCCCTTGGACTGCAAGGAGATCCAACCAGTCCATTCTGAAGGAGATCAACCCTGGGATTTCTTTGGAAGGAATGATGCTAAAGCTGAAGCTCCAGTACTTTGGCCACCTCATGCGAAGAGCTGACTCACTGGAAAAGACTCTGATGCTGGGAGGGATTGAGGGCAGGAGAAGGGGACGACCCAGGATGAGATGGCTGGATGGCATCATAGACTCGATGGACTTGAGTCTGAGTGAACTCCGGGAGTTGGTGATGGACAGGGAGGCCTGGCGTGCTGCGATTCATGGGGTCGCAAAGAGTCGGACACGACTGAGCGACGAACTGAACTGAACTGAAGTCGTGTCCAACTCTCTGCAACTTCCCTGTCCTTCACTATCTCCTGTAGTTTGCTCAAAGTCATGTTCATTGAGTCCATGATACCATCCAACCCCTTCTGTCACCCCCTTCTCCCTCTGCCTTCAATCTTTCCTAGCATCAGGGTCTTTTCCAATGAGTCGGCTCTTCGTATCAGGTGGCCAAAGTACTGGAGCTTCAACTTCAGCATCAGTCCTTTCAGTGAATATCCAGGGTTGATTAAAGGGTTGTTGTGACCGGAGAAGGCAATGGCACCCCACTCCAGTACTCTTGCCTGGAAAATCCGATGGACGGAGGAGCCTGGTAGGCTGCAGTCCATGGGGTCGCTAAGAGTCAGACACGACTGAGCGAGTTCACTTTCATTTCAGTTTCCTGCATTGGAGAAGGAAATGGCAACCCACTCCAGTGTTCTTGCCTGGAGAATCCCAGGGACAGGGGAGCTTGGTGGGCTACCATCTATGGAGTCGCACTAGTCGGACACGACTGAAGCAACTTAGCAGCAGCAGCAAATGTAACAGAGTAAAAATGGACTAGGGGGTAACAAGATAGTGTCTCTTCTCACACCTTCCCTCTAAGTATAACCAAATGCCATAGCAGTAACTGAACAGCTGACCATAACAGGTGGAGAGGGGAGGGTGAGTCAGCTAGGGCCCTCAGGACTCGAGGAACAAAACCAGAGTAAGTTCCCTGGGATTTCTTTTTATCTTCCACATACTCCAGACTGGGTACCAGACAATGCATAATACAGAACCATGAAAGGCATTCAAAAGTCTTAGTCACTCAGTCACGTCCAACTCTTTGTGAACACATTGACTATAGCCCACCAGGCTCTTCCATCCATAGGATTCTCTAGGCAACAATACCAGAGTGGGTTGCCATTTCCTCCTCCAGGGGATTTTCCCAACCCAAGGATCAAACCCAGGTCTCCTGCATTACAGGCAGATTCTTTACTGTCTGAGCCACCAGGGAAGCCCATTTTAAAAAGGCATTTAAAAAATAATAATAAAATAAAATCCACATGGAAAGTCTGCTGTCTTCCAGGCAAAGACCTCATCAGAGGATTACAAATGACACCCATGACGAGTAACAGTGACAGCCTGATCCATCTCCAACATGAGAGCTGCAGAACTCCTGCCATTTTAATCTGCCCACAGCAGCAACATGAGAGAAACCTGGGCAGGTGGACCATCCCACATCCCACACTACTTATACCAGCAGTACCAGCATCCCTGGCACTCCACACAAAAAGCAACTCGGGCCTGGCCTTTGCAGCCCTTTGCTCAGCAGCAGCAGGTGAGCCATGCCCAGAGTCTCCCACCCAGGGGCAGAGAACCACCAGGCTGTGTGGCTCCAGGCCATTCACCCAGCTACCCAAAGCCAAGGATGCACCGGTGGAGAGAGGGAGATGCCCACTGCACCAGGGGCCAAACAACAGATCAGAAGAAACACGCCCTGTTCTGTAGGTCCAGAAGAAACCTTCAAGTCCCATCCTAACACCACCAGGTCACACAGGAAAGTGCCCACCCTCCAGTCCCCCAACCCTGGGCAGTACCAGGAGAGTCCAGCAGGAGGCGGTCAGCAAGGAGCCAGAGAACAAAGCAGAGGAGAATTCAATCAAGTAGAATCCACGCACTAAATCACACTAAGTGACTTTCTGCTAAAAATACGAAGATTTAAGTAGGATTAAAACCCAGAAAACCTCAACCTGAATGAGAAGACAGTCAACTGACAACAGAACTGAGGTGAACAAGACACTGGATGATATGATGAAGACTTTCATCAGTTCTAAAATTGCTTCAGGAGAAGTAGTTCTCCTGAGGGCAGGCTTTGTTACAAAGAACAGAAGGTGCTGGCGGGTTTCAGGATGGTTCCTCTTCTCCTGCTGGAAGCACAATAAGCGTTTTTTTCCTCAGAACTCCACTGTGAGAATCTGGTAGGACTTCTAGAGGCAACATTCACAGAGTGTGGGCCCCTCCGGAGTGTTCAATTCTCAGACTTGCCTACTCTGAGCCTCTGGCATTGCTTCAATTTCAGTTCAGTTTTCCCCAGCTCTGGCCCAGTTTCCTGAGGTTTCTATGTGCAGGTTTCTGCTCAAGGCCCTAGGCGAAAAAGATGGCGGAGGAATAGGACAGGAAGACCACTTTCTCCCTCACAAATTCCTCAAAAGAACATTTCAACACCGAGCAAACTCCACAAAACAACTTCTGTAGGCTGGCAGAGGACATCAGACAACCAGAAAAGCAGACCATTGTCTTCAAAAACAGGTAGGAAAAAATATAAAAGATGAAAAAGGAGACAAAGGAGGTGGGGAGGGAGCTCCGTCCCAGGAAGGGAAGCCCATCCCGGGAAGGGAATTTTAAGAAGAGAGGTTTCCAAACACCAGGAAACACTCTCCCTGCTGAGTCTGTGGCGAGCCTTGAAAACACAGAGGGCAACATAACAGGAAGGAAAAATAGATAAATCATTAAAACCAACAGATTACAAGCCCAACAGTAACTCCCCCAGCGGAAAAGCAGCACAGACGCCTGCATCCGCCATTGGGAAGTGGGGGCAGGGCAGGGACGCGCAGGGAGGCGCGGGCTGCAGAGCTTTGTAAGAATCGGGCAGGAACGCCCCACGCGCAACCAGAACGATCTAACTTGGGCTAGCAAACCAGACTGTGGGATAGCTACCACGCGAAAAAGCTCGAACATAAGACACCGCCAGGACCGAGCACAGAACAAAGGACGGAACGGAAAAGCCGGCTGCAGACCATCCCCCGCCGGGGACAGGCAGCCAGAGCCGGAAGGACTGGAAAGGGCAATTGCAGACCCGGAGAGACTTTACGTACCTAACTGCAAGCAGGCTCCTTTGCTAAGACTTCTGGGGGTGCTGGACAGTCACCAGTCTGCCTCACGGGGTGCGCCAGCGGTCCACCCAGAAAGCTGAGCAGGCAGCGGCAGGAAAAGGTGACAAGCCGCGGCGATCGCGCTCGCCAAACTCCTGAGCTACTCGGACCTGGGAAGGGCACAAAGCGCAGTCCCAGCCGAATCTGTGCCTCTGAGGGCTGCCTGAGCGCCGAACCTGAGCGGCTTGGACCGGGGAAGTGCACGCAGCCTAGGGCCGGCCCCAGACGGTTCCCGGCTGAGCATCGTAGAGCCGGAGCGGTTTGTGCCGCCGCGAGAAAGGACAGGTCAAGCTGGGGCAGAGATACTGGTGTGCACACGACAGTGCTATTTGTTTGCAGCATCCCCCCTCCCCACAGTGTGACTGAACTAGTGAGCCTAAAAAACCAGCAAACAGAAGAAGTTAAACAGAGGGAACCACCTTGGAAGTGATCCCACACGGCCCATAACATCAGAGAAGGGCTAGATATATTTTTAATATTTTTAAAATCATTCCTTTTTTTTTTTTTTTGCTTTTTGCTTTTTTTTTTCTTTTTTCTTTTTTTTTCTAACTTTTTTTAATTGTTAAGTCTTCTATTTCTCCTCTAATTTTTATTTCTATAACCTATTATTACTATTTTTAGCTTTTTTTTTTAAGGCAAACACCATATATAGTCTTTGGATGGTTGTTGGTGGTGTTTTTGTTTGTTCTTTTGTTTGTTTGTTTGTTTTTTAATAATTCTTTTTTTCTTTCTTCCTTTTTCCTTCTGCTTTTCTTTAATATTGTATCTTTGAAAATCCAACCTCTACTCTAGATTTTTAATCTTTGCTCTTAGGTTTTTGTTGTCAATTTTGTACATTTAAAAACCCAAACTTCACTACCCCAAGTTTACCTGAGAGCGAGATTACTGGCTTGACCACTCTCTCCTCCTCTGGACTCTCCTTTTTCTCCACCAGGTGGCCTCTGTCTCTTTTCTCCCCCATCTCTTCTCTATCCAACTCTGTGAATCTCTGTGTGTTCCAGACGGTAGAGAACACCTAAGGAACTGGTTACTGGCAGGATTTGTCTCTCTCCTACTCATTCCTCTCTCTTATCCTCCTGGTCACCTCTGTCTACTTCCTCCCTCTCCTCTTCCCCGTATAACTCTGTAAATACCTCTGAGTGGTCCAGACTATAGAGCGCACATAAGGAAGTGACTACTGGCTAGCTTGCTCTCTTCCTCTCTTGATCTCACCGCATCTCATTCCAGTTACCTCTAACTACCCCCTCCATCTTCTCTTCTCCTTGTAACTCAGTGAACCTCTCTGAGTGTCCCTCAATGTGGAGAAACTTTTCATCTTTAACCTAGATGTTTTATCATCGGTGCTGTATAGATGGAGAAGTCTAGAGGCTACTGTAAAAATAAAACTGAAAACCAGAAGCAGGAGGCTTAAATCCAAAGCCTGAAAACATTAGAGAACTCTTGAATTCAGGGAACATTAAGCAATAGGAGCTCATCAAATGCCTTCATACCTACACCGAAACCAAGCTCCACCCAAGGGCCAACAAGTTCCAAAACAAGACATACCACGCAAATTCTCCAGCAACACAGGAACACTCCCCTGAGCTTCAATATACAGGCAGCTCAAAATTATCCCAAAACTTTTCATGTCTCATAACCCATTACGGGTCACTCCACTGCACTCCAGAGAGAAGAAACCCAGCTCCACCCACCAAAACTCCAACACAAGCCTCCCTAACAGGAAACCTTGACAAGCCACTGGATAGAACTCCAAATGTGAGGAAGTTCTCTTAATAATTATGGAGACTCCATCAAACTTTGGTGGTTCTATCAGTGGCCTTGTCAAGGTTTTCCTGTTAGGAGGCTTGTGTTGGAGTTTTGGTGGGTGGAGCTGGGTTTCTTCTCTCTGGAGTGCAGTGGAGTGACCCGTAATGGGTTATGAGACATGAAAAGTTTTGGGATAATTTTGAGCTGCCTGTATATTGAAGCTCAGGGGAGTGTTCCTGTGTTGCTGGAGAATTTGCGTGGTATGTCTTGTTTTGGAACTTGTTGGCCCTTGGGTGGAGCTTGGTTTCGGTGTAGGTATGAAGGCATTTGATGAGCTCCTATTGCTTAATGTTCCCTGAATTCAAGAGTTCTCTAATGTTTTCAGGCTTTGGATTTAAGCCTCCTGCTTCTGGTTTTCAGTTTTATTTTTACAGTAGCCTCTAGACTTCTCCATCTATACAGCACCGATGATAAAACATCTAGGTTAAAGATGAAAAGTTTCTCCACATTGAGGGACACTCAGAGAGGTTCACTGAGTTACAAGGAGAAGAGAAGATGGAGGGGGTAGTTAGAGGTAACTGGAATGAGATGCGGTGAGATCAAGAGAGAAGAGAGCAAGCTAGTCAGTAGTCACTTCCTTATGTGCGCTCTATAGTCTGGACCACTCAGAGGCATTTACAGAGTTATACGGGGAAGAGGAGAGGGAGGAAGTAGACAGAGGTGACCAGGAGGATAAGAGAGAGGAATGAGTAGGAGAGAGACAAATCCTGCCAGTAACCAGTTCCTTAGGTGTTCTCTACCGTCTGGAACACACAGAGATTCACAGAGATGGATAGAGAAGAGATGGGGGAGAAAAGAGACAGAGGCCACCTGGTGGAGAAAAAGGAGAGTCCAGAGGAGGAGAGAGTGGTCAAGCCAGTAATCTCGCTCTCAGGTAAACTTGGGTAGTGAAGTTTGGGTTTTTAAATGTACAAAATTGACAACAAAAACCTAAGAGCAAAGATTAAAAATCTAGAGTAGAGGTTGGATTTTCAAAGATACAATATTAAAGAAAAGCAGAAGGAAAAAGGAAGAAAGAAAAAAATTATTAAAAAACAAACAAACAAACAAAAGAAAAAAAAAACACACCAACAACCATCCAAAGAGTATATATGGTGTTTGCCTTAAAAAAAAAAAATAGTAATAATAGGTTATAGAAATAAAAATTAGAGGAGAAATAGAAGACTTAACAATTTAAAAAAGCTAGAAAAAAAAAAGAAAAAAAAAACAAAAAAGCAAAGAGCAAAAAAAAAAAAAAAGGAATGATTTTAAAAATATTAAAAATATATCTAGCCCTTCTCTGATGTTATGGGCCGTGTGGGCTCACTTCCAAGGTGGTTCCCTCTGTTTAACTTCTTCTGTTTGCTGGTTTTTTAGGCTCACTAGTTCAGTCACGCTGTGGGGAGGGGGATGCTGCAAACAAACAGCACTGTCATGTGCACACCGCATCTCAGCCCCACTTGACCTGTCCTTTCTCGCGGCGCACAAACCGCTCCGGCTCTACGATGCTCAGCCGGAACCGTCTGGGGCCGGCCCTAGGCTGCATGCACTTCCCCGGTCCAAGCCGCTCAGGTTCGGCGCTCAGGCAGCCCTCAGAGGCACAGATTCGGCTGGGACTGCGCTTTGTGCCCTTCCCAGGTCCGAGTAGCTCAGGAGTTTGGCGAGCGCGATCTCCGCGGCTTGTCACCTTTTCCGCCGCTGCCGCTCAGGTCTCTGAGTGGACCGCTGGCGCACCCCATGAGGCAGACTGTGACTGTCCAGCACCCCCAGAAGTCTTAGCAAAGGAGCCTGCTTGCAGTTAGGTAAGTAAAGTCTCTCCGGGTCTGCAATTGCCCCTTTCCAGTCCTTACGGCTCTGGCTGCCTGTCCCCGGCGAGGGATGGTCTGCAGCCGCTTTTTCCGTTCCGTCCTTTGTTCTGTGCTCGGTCCTGGCGTGTCTTATGTTCGAGTTTTTCGTGTGGTAGCTATCCCACAGTCTGGTTTGCTAGCCCAAGTTAGATCGTTCTGGTTGCGCGTGGGGCGTTCCTGCCCATTCTTACAAAGCTCTGCAGCCCGCGCCTCCCGCGCGTCCCTGCCCTGCCCCCACTTCCCAATGGCGGACGCAGGCGTCTGTGCTGCTTTTCCGCTGGGGAGTTACTGTTGGGCTTGTAATCTGTTGGTTTTAATTATTTATCTATTTTTCCTTCCTGTTATGTTGCCCTCTGTGTTTCCAAGGCTCGCCACAGACTCGCAGGGAGAGTGTTTTCCTGGTGTTTGGAAACCTCTCTTCTTAAATTTCCCTTCCCGGGACGGAGCTCCCTCCCCACCTCCTTTGTCTCCTTTTTCGTCTTTTATATTTTTTCCTACCTGTTTTTGAAGACAATGGTCTGCTTTTCTGGTTGCCTGATGTCCTCTGCCAGCCTACAGAAGTTGTTTTGTGGAGTTTGCTCGGTGTTGAAATGTTCTTTTGAGGAATTTGTGAGGGAGAAAGTGGTCTTCCTGTCCATTC
>NW_017195048.1:0-9084 GCF_001704415.2 Capra hircus
AGCAGGAACCCAGACCACGCAGGATCAGGCCCCAACCCACCTGCACACATGTCTCTGCTGGGGAGGAGAGTGCTAGGGAACCTACGTCTGTCATACACTTTCTGGGCCCCAAGGAATCAGCCTCCCGTGTGTGCGGGGCTGAAAACCCCCCCAGCAGGGGCCCTGGGAGCCTGGTGCTCTCGGTGCGGCGCTGATCTAGGCGGCCAAGAAACCGCTGGGAGGAGCCCTGCAGTTGCCCTTCCCTTCCCTCTGACAGAGCTCTCACTGCTGAAGCCCTTGGCAGTGTGCAACCCACCACCCCCTAAGCCCTCCCCAAGGACGCCTGGCACCTAAGTGCAAAGGCAAGGCAGGATTGGAGCTGAGGCAAGGAAGGCACCAGTGGCGTCTCCCAGGCTCGCTCAGACTGCTCCTTCCTGGGGAGGGAGCCTAAAAGCAAGGCAAGTCTGGGCAAGGCGAGCCCCGGCGAGCAGCCTCGCGCCAGAAACTCTGCCAGATCGGGGCTCTGAGCAGAGCTAGAGCTCTGCCGTACTGGAGGCGCACTTAGCTCCGTGCAAGCAGGGCTTTCCTCTTGACTGGGCTCGGCTGCCTCCTCTTCCCCGAGGAGGCTCGCTTACACTGCTGGCTGTGCTCTCGCCTATCAGGCGGGGCGCGCAGGGCTCCTCCAGCAGGTCTTGCCTCAGGGGCTGCTTCCCCTGAGTTGAGGCTGTGGGCGGGAACCCAGACACGCAGGATCAGGCCCCAACCACCTGCACATGTCTCTGCTGGGGAGGAGAGTGCTAGGGAACCTACGTCTCTCACACACTTTCTGGGCACCCACGGAGTCAGCCTCTGGGAGTGTGGGGATGCAAAACCCCAGCCAGGGGCCCTTGGAACCTGGTGCTCTCCGTGCGGAGCTTTGTCTGGGCGGCCAAGGAACCGCTGAAGGAGCCCTGCTGTTGCCCTTCGCTTCCCTCTGACAGAGCTTTTCACTGCTGGGAGCCCTTGGCAGTGTGCAACCCACCAGCCCCTAAGCCCTCCTCAAGGACGCTGGGGACCTAAGTGCAAAGGCAAGGCAGGGGTAGAGCTGAAGCCAGGAAGGGCGCCAGTGGCGTTTCCAGCCTCACACAGCCTGCTCCTTCCTGGGGAGGGAGCCTTAAAAGCAAGGCAAGTCTGCGCAAGGCTCGCCTATGGCAGAGCATCTGGTGCCAGGAACTCTGCCAGATCGGGCCTCTGAACAGAGCTAGAGATCTGCCGTACTGGAGAGTCGCACTTAGCTCGTGCAAGCAGGGATTTCAGCTTGACGGGGACTTGCTGCCTCCTCTTCCCCGAGGAGGCTCGCTTCCCTGCTGGCTGTGCACTCGCCTATCAGGCGGGGCGCAGGGCTCCTCCAGCAGGTCTTGCCTCAGGGGCTGCTTCCCCTGAGTTGGGGCTGTGGGCAGGAACCCAGACACGCAGGATCAGGCCCCAAACACCTGCACATGTCTCTGCTGGGGAGGAGAGTGCTAGGGAACCTACGTCTGTCATACACTTTCTGGGCACCCAAGGAATCAGCCTCCGTGTGTGCGGGGCTGAAAACCCCAGCCAGGGGACCTGGGAGCCTGGTGCTCTCCGTGTGGCGCTGAATCTGGGCGGCCAAGCAACCGCTGGAGGAGCCCTGCAGTTGCCCTTCCCTTCCCTCTGACAGAATTCTCACTGCTGGAGCCCTTGGCAGTGTGGCAACCCACCAGCCCCTAAGCTCTCCTTAAGGAGGACTGGGACCTAAGTGCAAAGGCAAGGCAGGATTGGAGCTGAGGCAAGAAAGGCGCCAGTGGCGACTCCCAGGCTCCTGCTGCCTGCTCCTTCCTGGAGAGGCAGCCTAAAAGCAAGGCAAGTCTGGGCAAGGCTAGCCCCCGGCAGAGCAGCCTCGCCGCCAGGAACTCTGCCAGATCGGGGCTCTGAGCAGAGCTAGAGCTCTGCCGTACTGGAGGCGCACTTAGCTCCGTGCAAGCAGGGCTTTCAACTTGACGGGGCTGGGCTGCCTCCTCTTCCCCCGAGGAGGCTCGCTTCCCTGCTGGCTGTGCACTCGCCTATCAGGCGGGGGCGCAGGGCTCCTCCAGCAGGTCTTGCCTCAGGGGCTGCTTCCCCTGAGTTGGGGCTGTGGGCAGGAACCCAGACACGCAGGATCAGGCCCCAACCACCTGCACATGTCTCTGCTGGGGAGGAGAGTGCTAGGGAACCTACGTCTGTCATACACTTTCTGGGCACCCAAGGAATCAGCCTCCGTGTGTGCGGGGCTGAAAACCCCAGCCAGGGGCCCTGGGAGCCTGGTGCTCTCGGTGCGGCGCTGATTCTAGGCGGCCTAGAAACCGCTGGAGGAGCCCCTGCAGTTGCCCTTCCCTTCCCTCTGACAGAGCTCTCACTGCTGAAGCCCTTGGCAGTGTGCAACCCACCACCCCCTAAGCCCTCCCCAACCACGCCTGGCACCTATGTGCAAAGGCAAGGCAGGATTGGAGCTGAGGCAAGGAAGGCACCAGTGGCGTCTCCCAGGCTCGCTCAGACAGCTCCTTCCTGGGGAGGGAGCCTAAAAGCAAGGCAAGTCTGGGCAAGGCGAGCCCCCGGCCGAGCAGCCTCGCGCCAGAAACTCTGCCAGATCGGGGCTCTGAGCAGAGCTAGAGCTCTGGCCGTACTGGAGGCGCACTTAGCTCCGTGCAAGCAGGGCTTTCCTCTTGACTGGGCTCGGCTGCCTCCTCTTCTCCCGAGGAGGCTCGCTACACTGCTGGCTGTGCTCTCGCCTATCAGGCGGGCGCGCAGGGCTCCTCCAGCAGGTCTTGCCTCAGGGGCTGCTTCCCCTGAGTTGAGGCTGTGGCGGGAACCCAGACACGCAGGATAAGGCCCCAACCACCTGCACATGTCTCTGCTGGGGAGGAGAGTGCTAGGGAACCTACGTCTCTCACACACTTTCTAGGCACCCACGGAGTCAGCCTCTGGAGTGTGGGGATGCAAAACCCAGCCAGGGGCCCTTGGAACCTGGTGCTCTCCGTGCGGAGCTTTGTCTGGGCGGCCAAGGAACCGCTGAAGGAGCCCTGCTGTTGCCCTTCGCTTCCCTCTGACAGAGCTTTCACTGCTGGAGCCCTTGGCAGTGTGCAACCCACCAGCCCCTAAGCCCTCCTCAAGGACGCTTGGGACCTAAGTGCAAAGGCAAGGCAGGGGTAGAGCTGAAGCCAGGAAGGCGCCAGTGGCGTTTCCGAGCCTCACACAGCCTGCTCCTTCCTGGGAGGGAGCCTTAAAGCAAGGCAAGTCTGCGCAAGGCTCGCCTATGGCAGAGCATCTTGGTGCCAGGAACTCTGCCAGATCGGGCCTCTGAACAGAGCTAGAGATCTGCCGTACTGGAGTCGCACTTAGCTTCGTGGAAGCAGGGATTTCAGCTTGACGGGGACTTGCTGCCTCCTCTTCCCCCGAGGAGGCTCGCTTCCCTGCTGGCTGTGCACTCGCCTATCAGGCGGGGGGGCGCAGGGCTCCTCCAGCAGGTCTTGCCTCAGGGGCTGCTTCCCCTGAGTTGGGCTGTGGGCAGGAACCCAGACACGCAGGATCAGGCCCCAAACACCTGCACATGTCTCTGCTGGGAGGAGAGTGCTAGGGAACCTACGTCTGTCATACACTTTCTGGGCACCCAAGGAATCAGCCTCCGTGTGTGTGCGGGCTGAAAACCCCAGCCAGGGGCCCTGGAGCCTGGTGCTCTCCGTGTGGCGCTGAATCTGGGCGGCCAAGCAACCGCTGGAGGAGCCCTGCAGTTGCCCTTCCCTTCCCTCTGACAGAATTCTCACTGCTGGAGCCCTTGGCAGTGTGCAACCCACCAGCCCCTAAGCTCTCCTTAAGGAGGACTGGGACCTAAGTGCAAAGGCAAGGCAGGATTGGAGCTGAGGCAAGAAAGGCGCCAGTGGCGACTCCCAGGCTCCTGCTGCCTGCTCCTTCCTGGAGAGGCAGCCTAAAAGCAAGGCAAGTCTGGGCAAGGCTAGCCCCCGGCAGAGCAGCTCGCGCCAGGAACTCTGCCAGATCGGGGGCTCTGAGCAGAGCTAGAGCTCTGCCGTACTGGAGGCGCACTTAGCTCCGTGCAAGCAGGGCTTTCAACTTGACGGGGGGCTGCTGCCTCCTCTTCCCCGAGGAGGCTCGCTTCCCTGCTGGCTGTGCACTCGCCTATCAGGCGGGGGCGCAGGGCTCCTCCAGCAGGTCTTGCCTCAGGGGCTGCTTCCCCTGAGTTGGGCTGTGGGCAGGAACCCAGACACGCAGGATCAGGCCCCAACCACCTGCACATGTCTCTGCTGGGAGGAGAGTGCTAGGGAACCTACGTCTGTCATACACTTTCTGGGCACCCAAGGAATCAGCCTCCGTGTGTGCGGGGCTGAAAACCCCAGCCAGGGGCCCTGGGAGCCTGGTGCTCTCGGTGCGGCGCTGATTCTAGGCGGCCTAGAAACCGCTGGAGGAGCCCTGCAGTTGCCCTTCCCTTCCCTCTGACAGAGCTCTCACTGCTGAAGCCCTTGGCAGTGTGCAACCCACCACCCCCTAAGCCCTCCCCAACCACGCCTGGCACCTATGTGCAAAGGCAAGGCAGGATTGGAGCTGAGGCAAGGAAGGCACCAGTGGCGTCTCCCAGGCTCGCTCAGACAGCTCCTTCCTGGGAGGGAGCCTAAAAGCAAGGCAAGTCTGGGCAAGGCGAGCCCCCCGGCCGAGCAGCCTCGCGCCAGAAACTCTGCCAGATCGGGGCTCTGAGCAGAGCTAGAGCTCTGCCGTACTGGAGGCCCACTTAGCTCCGTGCAAGCAGGGCTTTCCTCTTGACTGGGCTCGGCTGCCTCCTCTTCTCCCGAGGAGGCTCGCTACACTGCTGGCTGTGCTCTCGCCTATCAGGCGGGCGCGCAGGGCTCCTCCAGCAGGTCTTGCCTCAGGGGCTGCTTCCCCTGAGTTGAGGCTGGCGGGGAACCCAGACACGCAGGATAAGGCCCCAACCACCTGCACATGTCTCTGCTGGGGAGGAGAGTGCTAGGGAACCTACGTCTCTCACACACTTTCTAGGCACCCACGGAGTCAGCCTCTGGAGTGTGGGGATGCAAAACCCAGCCAGGGGCCCTTGGAACCTGGTGCTCTCCGTGCGGAGCTTTGTCTGGGCGGCCAAGGAACCGCTGAAGGAGCCCTGCTGTTGCCCTTCGCTTCCCTCTGACAGAGCTTTCACTGCTGGAGCCCTTGGCAGTGTGCAACCCACCAGCCCCTAAGCCCTCCTCAAGGACGCTTGGGACCTAAGTGCAAAGGCAAGGCAGGGTAGAGCTGAAGCCAGGAAGGCGCCAGTGGCGTTTCCGAGCCTCACACAGCCTGCTCCTTCCTGGGGAGGGAGCCTTAAAGCAAGGCAAGTCTGCGCAAGGCTCGCCTATGGCAGAGCATCTTGGTGCCAGGAACTCTGCCAGATCGGGCCTCTGAACAGAGCTAGAGATCTGCCGTACTGGAGTCGCACTTAGCTTCGTGTAAGCAGGGATTTCAGCTTGACGGGGGACTTGCTGCCTCCTCTTCCCCCGAGGAGGCTCGCTTCCCTGCTGGCTGTGCACTCGCCTATCAGGCGGGGCGCAGGGCTCCTCCAGCAGGTCTTGCCTCAGGGGCTGCTTCCCCTGAGTTGGGGCTGTGGGCAGGAACCCAGACACGCAGGATCAGGCCCCAAACACCTGCACATGTCTCTGCTGGGGAGGAGAGTGCTAGGGAACCTACGTCTGTCATACACTTTCTGGGCACCCAAGGAATCAGCCTCCGTGTGTGCGGGGCTGAAAACCCCAGCCAGGGGCCCTGGGAGCCTGGTGCTCTCCGTGTGGCGCTGAATCTGGGCGGCCAAGCAACCGCTGGAGGAGCCCTGCAGTTGCCCTTCCCTTCCCTCTGACAGAATTCTCACTGCTGGAGCCCTTGGCAGTGTGCAACCCACCAGCCCCTAAGCTCTCCTTAAGGAGGACTGGGACCTAAGTGCAAAGGCAAGGCAGGATTGGAGCTGAGGCAAGAAAGGCGCCAGTGGCGACTCCCAGGCTCCTGCTGCCTGCTCCTTCCTGGAGAGGCAGCCTAAAAGCAAGGCAAGTCTGGGCAAGGCTAGCCCCCGGCAGAGCAGCCTCGCGCCAGGAACTCTGCCAGATCGGGGCTCTGAGCAGAGCTAGAGCTCTGCCGTACTGGAGGCGCACTTAGCTCCGTGCAAGCAGGGCTTTCAACTTGACGGGGCTGGGCTGCCTCCTCTTCCCCCGAGGAGGCTCGCTTCCCTGCTGGCTGTGCACTCGCCTATCAGGCGGGGGCGCAGGGCTCCTCCAGCAGGTCTTGCCTCAGGGGCTGCTTCCCCTGAGTTGGGGCTGTGGGCAGGAACCCAGACACGCAGGATCAGGCCCCAACCACCTGCACATGTCTCTGCTGGGGAGGAGAGTGCTAGGGAACCTACGTCTGTCATACACTTTCTGGGCACCCAAGGAATCAGCCTCCGTGTGTGCGGGGCTGAAAACCCCAGCCAGGGGCCCTGGGAGCCTGGTGCTCTCGGTGCGGCGCTGATTCTAGGCGGCCTAGAAACCGCTGGAGGAGCCCTGCAGTTGCCCTTCCCTTCCCTCTGACAGAGCTCTCACTGCTGAAGCCCTTGGCAGTGTGCAACCCACCACCCCCTAAGCCCTCCCCAACCACGCCTGGCACCTATGTGCAAAGGCAAGGCAGGATTGGAGCTGAGGCAAGGAAGGCACCAGTGGCGTCTCCCAGGCTCGCTCAGACAGCTCCTTCCTGGGGAGGGAGCCTAAAAGCAAGGCAAGTCTGGGCAAGGCGAGCCCCGGCCGAGCAGCCTCGCGCCAGAAACTCTGCCAGATCGGGGCTCTGAGCAGAGCTAGAGCTCTGCCGTACTGGAGGCCCACTTAGCTCCGTGCAAGCAGGGCTTTCCTCTTGACTGGGCTCGGCTGCCTCCTCTTCTCCCGAGGAGGCTCGCTACACTGCTGGCTGTGCTCTCGCCTATCAGGCGGGCGCGCAGGGCTCCTCCAGCAGGTCTTGCCTCAGGGGCTGCTTCCCCTGAGTTGAGGCTGTGGGCGGGAACCCAGACACGCAGGATAAGGCCCCAACCACCTGCACATGTCTCTGCTGGGGAGGAGAGTGCTAGGGAACCTACGTCTCTCACACACTTTCTAGGCACCCACGGAGTCAGCCTCTGGAGTGTGGGGATGCAAAACCCAGCCAGGGGCCCTTGGAACCTGGTGCTCTCCGTGCGGAGCTTTGTCTGGGCGGCCAAGGAACCGCTGAAGGAGCCCTGCTGTTGCCCTTCGCTTCCCTCTGACAGAGCTTTCACTGCTGGAGCCCTTGGCAGTGTGCAACCCACCAGCCCCTAAGCCCTCCTCAAGGACGCTTGGGACCTAAGTGCAAAGGCAAGGCAGGGGGTAGAGCTGAAGCCAGGAAGGCGCCAGTGGCGTTTCCGAGCCTCACACAGCCTGCTCCTTCCTGGGGAGGGAGCCTTAAAGCAAGGCAAGTCTGCGCAAGGCTCGCCTATGGCAGAGCATCTTGGTGCCAGGAACTCTGCCAGATCGGGCCTCTGAACAGAGCTAGAGATCTGCCGTACTGGAGTCGCACTTAGCTTCGTGGAAGCAGGGATTTCAGCTTGACGGGGACTTGCTGCCTCCTCTTTCCCCGAGGAGGCTCGCTTCCCTGCTGGCTGTGCACTCGCCTATCAGGCGGGGCGCAGGGCTCCTCCAGCAGGTCTTGCCTCAGGGGCTGCTTCCCCTGAGTTGGGGCTGTGGGCAGGAACCCAGACACGCAGGATCAGGCCCCAAACACCTGCACATGTCTCTGCTGGGGAGGAGAGTGCTAGGGAACCTACGTCTGTCATACACTTTCTGGGCACCCAAGGAATCAGCCTCCGTGTGTGCGGGGCTGAAAACCCCAGCCAGGGGCCCTGGGAGCCTGGTGCTCTCCGTGTGGCGCTGAATCTGGGCGGCCAAGCAACCGCTGGAGGAGCCCTGCAGTTGCCCTTCCCTTCCCTCTGACAGAATTCTCACTGCTGGAGCCCTTGGCAGTGTGCAACCCACCAGCCCCTAAGCTCTCCTTAAGGAGGACTGGGACCTAAGTGCAAAGGCAAGGCAGGATTGGAGCTGAGGCAAGAAAGGCGCCAGTGGCGACTCCCAGGCTCCTGCTGCCTGCTCCTTCCTGGAGAGGCAGCCTAAAAGCAAGGCAAGTCTGGGCAAGGCTAGCCCCCGGCAGAGCAGCCTCGCGCCAGGAACTCTGCCAGATCGGGGCTCTGAGCAGAGCTAGAGCTCTGCCGTACTGGAGGCGCACTTAGCTCCGTGCAAGCAGGGCTTTCAACTTGACGGGGCTGGGCTGCCTCCTCTTCCCCCGAGGAGGCTCGCTTCCCTGCTGGCTGTGCACTCGCCTATCAGGCGGGGGGCGCAGGGCTCCTCCAGCAGGTCTTGCCTCAGGGCTGCTTCCCCTGAGTTGGGGCTGTGGGCAGGAACCCAGACACGCAGGATCAGGCCCCAACCACCTGCACATGTCTCTGCTGGGAGGAGAGTGCTAGGGAACCTACGTCTGTCATACACTTTCTGGGCACCCAAGGAATCAGCCTCCGTGTGTGCGGGGCTGAAAACCCCAGCCAGGGGCCCTGGGAGCCTGGTGCTCTCGGTGCGGCGCTGATTCTAGGCGGCCTAGAAACCGCTGGAGGAGCCCTGCAGTTGCCCTTCCCTTCCCTCTGACAGAGCTCTCACTGCTGAAGCCCTTGGCAGTGTGCAACCACACCCCCTAAGCCCTCCCAACCACGCCTGGCACCTATGTGCAAAGGCAAGGCAGGATTGGAGCTGAGGCAAGGAAGGCACCAGTGGCGTCTCCCAGGCTCGCTCAGACAGCTCCTTCCTGGGGAGGGAGCCTAAAAGCAAGGCAAGTCTGGGCAAGGCGAGCCCCGGCCGAGCAGCCTCGCGCCAGAAACTCTGCCAGATCGGGGCTCTGAGCAGAGCTAGAGCTCTGCCGTACTGGAGGCCCACTTAGCTTCCGTGCAAGCAGGGCTTTCCTCTTGACTGGGCTCGGCTGCCTCCTCTTCTCCCGAGGAGGCCTCGCTACACTGCTGGCTGTGCTCTCGCCTATAGGGCTCCTCAGGCGGCG
>NW_017195049.1:0-9083 GCF_001704415.2 Capra hircus
GTATTAGCTCGACTCGCCTCACCGGAAAATGAGGCCTCATCCGGCCTGGGAGCGGAAAAACCCTCCGCGGATTTTCTCGACACTTTCGCAGGGCCTCCGCTTACACGGCGACCACAGCCGCCTGCGAGGCTCAGCCAAAGCCAGTCCCCATGCGAGTCCCTGCCAGCCTCCGGCGATTTCTCTCCCGTCGAATCCTCGCCTTGAGACCTGTTGAGTCGTCCGATCCGCCGAACCTAGGATCCTCTCCACTCCCTGCACATATCTGCGCGGTACTTCTGAAGTTCACCAGGTTGATTCACTCTCGTCTTAGCAAGGGCATGCCACGCGCCGTCGACTTTCCTCCCGAGCTGTACAGCCACGTCAACGCTTCATTCGCGTGAAATCAAGCGGTCTAGTGCTTTCCCACGCAACGGCCTTCCTTACTTCCACGAGGCTTTTCCACAGGGCGTTCCCATCGTGCCACGTGGTGTGAGTCGCATCCTCTGCCATTGAACGTCCGAGCAGCGCAGGGATAAAACAGGTCTTACCACTGAACTGGAACTGAGACATCATGGGCCGGACTTCTGGCGAATGGTGGCACGACCCTGGAATTCTCTTTCTTTGCTGTGTGGAGCCCTCCTCTTGAGATGCGCAGTCAACGCGGGAATTCATTCCCCTCACGGCAGCGTGAAAGTGCATCCCTCCTCTGCGAGCTACGAGGCGAGAAAGGCGGCTCCACTGGCATGTGGGCGCGATTCTTGTGCTCCTTACCAGGTCTGCGGTGGAGACGGGTAAGTCGCGGGAAACTCTTGAGCTTGAAGCGAAGGCGTGGAAGGACTCTCTGGACAGTGCCGAGAGGTTAGGGTGCATTTAGCCTCGAGCCACCCTAGGCGAAATGGCCTCATCTCACCTGGAGGGGAGAACTCCTGGATTTTCTCGAGTTGCGGCAGGTGCTCTCGACTTACGACAGGGACCTCAGGAAACCCGCTCTGGTGGCCTCAGGAAAGACCAGTCCCGATGTGAGTTGCTCTGGGGAATCTCGGGATTCCTCTCCATCGATCCGGGCCTAAGACGTTGTGTGGAGTCGGTGCCTGAACCTGAGGATACCTCCCCAGTGCTGGCATGGATTTGGGGTACTTCTGGAGTCTCCCCAGGGGAGTCAGTCCACGTCTCGAGTGGGGGCATGCACGTGCGCTTTCCTCCCAGCTCTAGCAGCAGTGTAGGCCTCCCTTCGCTTGGATCAAGAGATCTGTGGCTTTCCCTCGAGGCTTTCCCTCGAGCTTTCCCTCGAGGCTTTCCCACAAGGCTTTCCCACAGGGCTGTCCCACTAGCCACCTTGGTGTGAGTCGATCCTCGGCTTGAAAGTCGAGGCAGTGCAGGAAAACAGGTATCCCTGGAATGGACTGAGACATCCGGGGGTCTCCGGGAATGGTGGCACGACCCTGGAGTGCCTCTCGCCTTTCCTGTGGAGAGCGCCTCCACTTGAGATGCGACGGGAACGCCGGAATTCTTTCCCGAACATGCAGGGAAAGGATCCCTCCTCTCAAGCAAAGAAGGCAGAAACGGGGCCTCCTCTGGATGTGGGCGGGTCTCTCGCGGCTTCCTCTCGTGTGGAGACGGGTATGTCGGGGAACTTCTTGAGTTGCAGTAAGGGTGTGAAGGACCCTTTGGAAGTTCCAGAGGTTAGGTGTGATTAGCCTCGAGACGCCCTCAGCGGAAATGGGGCCTCATCTCGCCTGGAGTGGATAACCTCCTGGATTTTCTCGAGTTCCGTCAGGTGCTCTCGGCTTACAACGGGGGACTTCAGGGACCCGCTCTGGGTGGCCTCAGGAAAGGCCAGTCTCCCATGCGAGTTGTTCGCGGTGCCTCTCGATATTCCTCTCTCCCGTCGATGCCGGGGGCCTAAGACCTTGTGTGGAGTCGGTGCCGGAACCTGAGGATTCCTCTCCAGTGCTGACATGGATTTGGGGGTACTTCTGGAGTCTCCCAGGGGAGTCAGTCCTCGTCTCGAAATGGGGCATGCACGTGCCATTTCCTCTCGAGCTGTAGTAGCAGTGTCACGCTTCCCTTCGCGTGGATCAAGGGATCCTGTGTCTTTCCCTCGAGGCTTGCCCAGGAGGCTTTCCCACAGGCGCTGTCCCACGTGCCACTGTGGTGTGACTCTATCCTCCCGATTGGAAAGTCGAGGCAGTGCAGGGAAAACAGGTTTCCCTGGAATTGACTGAGACATCCGGGGACTCTTGGAATGGTGGCACGACCTGGAGTTCCTCTCACCTTTTCTGTTTAGAGCGCCTCCTCATTAGATGCGACGGGAACGCCGGGAATTCCTTCTGGACACGCAGGGAAAGGATCCCTCCTCTCGAGCTACGAGGCGGAAACACGGCTCATCTGAATGTGGGCTGGGCTCTCGTGCTTCCTCTCGAGTGGAGACGGGTATGTCGGGGAACTTCTTGAGTTGCAGCAAGGGTGTGAAGGACTCTTTCGAAGTTCAAGAGTTTAGGTGTGATTAGACTCGAGACGTCTCAGCGGAAAAGTGCCTCATCTCGCCTGGAGGTCAGAACCTCCTGGATTTTCTCGAGTTGCGGCAGGTGATCTCGTACTTAGGACGGGGACCTCAGGGACCCGCTCTGGTGGCCTCAGGAAAGGCCAGTACCCATGCGAGTTGCTCAGGGGCCTTTCGGAATTCCTCTCCCATTGATGCCGGGGCCTAAGACCTTGTGTGGAGTTGATGCCATAACCTGAGGATTCCTCTCCAGTGCTGACATGGTTCTTGGGATACTTCTGGAGTCTCCCCAGGGAGTAAGTCCTCGTCTCGAGTGGGGCCATGCACGTGCGCTTTTCCTCCCGAGCTGTAGCAGTAGTGTCACGCTTCCCTTCGCGTGGATCAAGGATCTCTGGCTTTCGCTTGAGGCTTTCCCTCGAGGCTTTCCCACGAGGCTTTTCCACAGGGCTGTCCCACGTGCTACAGTGGTGTGAGTCGATCCTCGGCTTGAAAGTCGAGGCAGGGCAGGGGAAAACAGTTTTCCCTGGAATGGACTGAGACACATGGGGGACTCTGGGAATGGTGGCACGACCCTGGAGTTCCTCTGTCTTTAGTGTGGTAAGCGCCTCCTCTTGAGATGCGATGGAAACGCTGGGAATTCTTGACCGAACACGCAGGGAAAGGATCCCTCCTCTCGAGCTAGGAGGCAGAAAAGGGGCTCCACTGGATGTGGGCGGGATTCTTGTGCTTCCTCTCAGGTGGAGACGGGTATGTCGGGGAACTTCTTGAGTTGAAGCAAGGGTGTGAAGGACTCTTTGGAAGTTCGAGAGGTTAGGTGTGATTAGCCTCGAGACACCTCAGCGGAAATGGGCCTCATCTCACCTGGAGGGGAGAACCTCCTGGATTTTCTCGAGTGGCGGCAGGTGCTCTCGACTTACGACCTGGACCTCAAGGACCCGCTTTGGTGGCCTGAGGAAAGGCCAGTCCCCATGCGAGTTTCTCGGGGTCCTCTCGGGATTCCTATCTCCGTCGATGTCGGGGTCTAAGACCTTGTGTGCAGTCGGTGCCGGAACCTGAGGATTCCTTTCCAGTGCTGACATGGGTCTTGGGGTACCTCTGGAGTCTCCCCAGGGGATTCAGGCCTCATCTCGAGTGGGGGTATGAGCGTGCCCTTTCCTCCCATGCTGTAGTAGCAGTGTCACGCTTCTGCTTGCGTGGACCTAGGGATATGTGACTTTCCCTCGAGTCTTTCCCACGAGGCTCTCCCACAGGGCTGTCCCACGTGTCACGGTGGTGTGTGTCGATCCTCGGCGTGAAAGCCGAGGCAGTGCAGGGAAAACAGGTTCCTGTGGAATGGACCTAGACATCTGGGGGAGTCTTGGAATGGTGGCACGACTCTGCAGTTCCTCTCCCCATTCCTTTGGAGAGCGCCTCCTCTTGAGATGCGATGGGAATGCCGGGAATTCTTTCCCGACCAAGTAGGGAAAGGTTCCCTCCTCTCGAGCTAGGAGGCAGAACCGGGGCACCTCTGGATGTGGGCGTGACTCTCGTGCTTCCTCTCGAGTGGAGACGGGTATGTCGGGGGACTTCTTGAGTTGCAGGAAGGGTGTGAAGGACCCTATGGAAGTTCCAGAGGTTAGGTGTGATTAGCCTCGAGACGCCTCATTGGAAATGGGCCACATCTCGCCTGGAGGGGATAACCTCCTGGATTTTCTCGAGTTGCGGCAGGTGCTCTCGACTTATGACGAGGACCTCAGGGACCCGCTCTGGTGGCCTCAGGAAAGGCCAGGCCCCATACAAGTCGCTCGGGGCCTCTCGGGTTCCTCTCCCGAAGATGCCGGGGCCTAAAATCTCGTGTGGAGTGGGTGCCGGAACCTGAGGATTCCTCTCCAGTGCTGACATGGATCTGGGTGTACTTCTGGAGTTTCCTCTGGGGAGTTAGTCCTCGTCTCGAGTGGGGGCATTCACGTGCGCTTTCCTCCGAGCTGTAGCAGCAGTGTCACGCTTCCCTTCGCGTGGATCAAGGGATCAGGGGCTTTCCCTCGTGCTTTCCCACGGGGCTTTCCCACGAGTCTTTCCCACAGGGCTGTCCCACGTGCCAACGTGGTGTGAGTCGATCCTAGGCTTGAAAGTCGAG
The DNA here is from genome assembly GCF_001704415.2 of Capra hircus. Classification (NCBI taxonomy): domain Eukaryota; kingdom Metazoa; phylum Chordata; class Mammalia; order Artiodactyla; family Bovidae; genus Capra; species Capra hircus. Next base: position 4,599 of record NW_017195049.1, read on the forward strand.
GCAGTGCAGGGAAGACAGGTTTCCCTGGAATTGGACTGTGACATCTGGGGGACTCTGGGAATGGTGGCACGACCCTGGAGTTCCTCTCGCCTTTCCTGTGTTCAGCGCCTCCTCTTGAGATGCGACAGGAAGGCCGCGAATTCTTTCTCGATCACGCAGGGAAAGGATCCCTCCTCTCGAGCTAGGAGGCGGAAACGGGGCTCCTCTGGATGTGGCCGGGACTCGCGTGCCTCCTCCCGAGTGGATACGGGTATGTCGGGGAACTTCTTGAGTTGCAGCAAGTGTGTGAAGGACTCTTTGGAAGTTCCAGAGGTTAGATGTGATTAGCCTCGAGACGCCTCAGCGGAAATGGGCCTCATCTCGCCTGGAGGGAGAACCTCCTGGATATTCTCCAGTTGTGGCAGGTGCTCTCGACTTACGACAGGGACCTCCAGGGACCCAGCTCTGGTGGTCTCAGGAAAGGCCAGTCCACATGCGAGCTGCTCGGGGCCTCTCGGGATTCCTCTCCCGTCGATGCCAGGGCCTAAGATCTTGTGTGGAATCGGTGCCGGTAACCTGAGCATTCCTCTCCAGTGCTGACATGGATCTTGGGGTTTTTTCTGGAGTCTGCCCAAGGGAGTCAGTCCTCGACTCGAGAGACGGCATGCACGTGAGCTTTCCTCCCGAGCTGTAGCAGCAGTGTCGCGCTTTCCTTCGCGTGGATAAAGGGATCTGTGGCTTTCCCTCGAGGCTTTCCCACAGGGCTGTCCCACGTGCCACTGTGGTGTGACTAGATCCGCAGCTTGAAAGTCGAGGGCAGTGCAGGGAAAACAGGTTTCCCTGGAATGGACTGAGATATCTGGGGGACTCTGGGAATGGTGGCACGACCCTGGAGTTCCTCTCGCCTTTCCTGTGGAGAGCGCCTCCTCTTTAGATGCGACGGAACACTGGGAATACTATCCCGAGCACTCAGGGGAAGGATCCCTCCTCTCGAGCTAGGAGGCGGAAACGGGGCTCCTCTGGATGTGGGCGGGACTCTCGTGCTTCCTCTCGAGTGGAGACGAGTTTGTCGGGGAACTTCTTGAGTTGCAGCAAGGGTGTGAAGGACCCTTTCGGAAGTTCCAGGGTTAAGTGTGATTAGCCTCCATGCGCCTCATCAGGAAATGGGCCTCATCTCGCCTGGAGGTGAGAACCTCCTGGATTTTCTCGAGTTGCGACAGGTGCTCTCGAATTACTACCGGGGACCTCAGGGACCCGCTCTGGTGGCCTCAGGAAAGGCCAGTCCCCATGCAAGTTGCTCGGGTGCCTCTCGGGATTCCTCTCCCATCGATGCCGGGCCTAAGACCTTGTGTGGAGTCAGGGGCCAAAACCTGAGGATTCCTCTCCAGTGCTGACATGGATCTTGGGGTACTTCTGGAGTCTGCCCAAAGGAGTTAGTCCTCGTCTCGAGTCGGGGGCATGCACGTGCGCTTTCCTCCCGAGCTGTAGCAGCAGTGTCGCGCTTCCCTTCGCCTGGATAAAGGGATCTGTGGCTCTCCCGCGAGGCTTTCCCACTAGGTTCCCACGATGCTTTCCCACAGGGCTCTCCCACGTACACCGTGGTGTGAGTCGATCCTCGGCTTGAAAGTCGAGGCAGTGCAGGGAAAACAGGTTTCTCTGGAATGGACTGAGACATCTGGGGGACTCTGGGAATGGTGGCACGACCCTGGAGTTCCTCTCGCCGTTCCTGTGGAGAGCGCCACCTATTTAGATGCGACGGAACACTGGGAATTCTATCCCTAGCACGCAGGGAAGGATGCCTCCTCTCGAGCTAGGAGGCGGAAACGGGGCTCCTCTGGATGTGGGCGGACTCTCGTGCTTCCTCTCGAGTGGAGACGGGTATGTCGGGGAACTTTTGATTTGCAGCAAGGGTGTGAAGGACCCTTTGGAAGTTCCAGAGGTTAGGTGTGATTAGCCTCGAGATGACTCAACAGAAATGGGCCTCATCTCGCCTGGAGGGGAGAACCTCCTGGATTTTCTCGAGTTGCGGTAGTGCTCTCGACTTACGACGGGTCCTCAGGTACCAGCTCTGGTGAACTCAGGAAAGGCCAGTCCCATGCGAGTTGCTCGGGGCCTCTCGGGATTCCTCTCCCGTCGATGCCAGGGCCTAAGACCTTGTGTGGAGTTGGTGCCGGAACCTGAGGATTCCTCTCCAGTGCTGACATGGATCTTGGGGTACTTCTGGAGTCTCCCCAGGGGAGTCAGTCCTCGTCTCGAGTGGGGGCATGCACGTGAGCTTTCCTCCGAGCTGTAGGAGCAGTGTGGCGCTTCCCTTCGCGTGGATCAAGGGATCTGTGGCTTTCCCTCGAGGCTTTCCACGAACGAGGCTTTCCACAGGGCTGTCCCACGTGCCACCGTGGTGTGAGTCGATCCTCGGCTTCAAAGTCGAGGCAGTGCAGGGAAAACTGGTTTCCCTGGAATGGACTGAGACATCTGGGGGACTCTGGGAATGGTGGCACCATGGCGATAACGTCTGGAGTTCCCTGCGCCTTTTACCTGTGGCAGAGCGCCCTGCTCTTGAGATGCGACGGGAACACCAGGAAATTCTGTTCCCGACACGCCAGGGAAAGGATCCCATGCTCTCAAGGCTAGGAGGCGCGGAACAGCCGGGGGCTCCTGTGGATGTTGGGCGGGAACTCTCGGTGGCTTCCTCTGCGAGTGGAAGACGGGTATGTGGGAGCTTCTTGAGTTGCAGCAAGGGTGTGAAGGACGGCCATTGAAGTTCCAGAGTTAGGCGTGTGAATAGCCTCGAGAGCCTCAGCGAAGATGGCCTCATGTGCCGCCTGGTCGCTTTGTAAGGGAGAATCTCCCTGGATTTTACTCGAGTTGCGGCGACATGCTGCCTGCTCGACTTACACGGCGGACCCCGCTGGTACCGCTCGCTTGGTGGCTGCAGAAAGGCCAGTCCCCATGCGAAGCCTTGCTTGCGGGCGCTCTTCCGCTGAATTCATCTCCCGTCGACTTGGCCTTTATAGCTACCCTCGGTGACTCATGGCTGATCGGAGAAATTCCTCTCAGCTGCTGACATGCATCTTGGCTACTGGGCAGCTCTCCCCAGCGGAGTCGAGGTCCTCGTCTCGAGTGGCGGGAAGCACGTGCGCCTCTGTTCCTTCGAGTGTGAGCAGGCAGTGTGCGCCGCTTCCGCTTCGTGGTGCGATAAAGGGATCGACTGTGCTTTCGCCACGAGGGCTGTCCAACAGGGATGTCGCACGTGCCCACCCGTGGTCTGCTGTCGATCCTTGGACTGTGAAAGGTCGAGCAATGCAAGGGAAAACAGTTTTCCCCTGCGAATGACTGAGAATCTGGGGGACATCTGAAATGGTGGCACGACCCTGGAGTTCCTCTCGCCTTTCCTGTGGAGAACGCCTCCTCTTTGAGATGCGATGGCGAACGCTGCGGGATTCTTTCGCCGACACGCAGGGAACAGGATTCGCCTCCTCTCGAGCTAGGAAGACGGAAAGCGGGCTCCTCTGGATGTCGTCGGACTCTCGTGCTTCCCCTCGAGTGGAGACGGGTATGTCGGGAACTTCTTTTAGTTGCAGGCAAGGCTGTGAAGGACCCTTTGGAAGTTCCAGATGTTAATGTGACTAGCCTCGAGACGCCTCTCGGAAATGGCCTCATCTGGCCTGGAGGGGAGAACTCTTGGATTTTCTCGAGTCGGCATGTGCTCTCGACTCTACGAGGGACCTCAAGGGACCCCGCTCTGGTGGCCTCAGGAAAGGCAGTCCCCATGCGAGTTGCTCGGGGCCTCTCTGGATTCCTCTTCCGTTGATGCTGGGGCCCTAAACCGTTGTGTGGAGTTGGTTTGCATGAACCTGAGGATTCCTCTCCAGTGCTGACTGGATCTGGGTTATCCTCTGGAGCTCCCCAGGGTGCAGTCCTCTCGTCTCGAATGGGGCATGCACGGTGCGCTTTCCTCCCGAGCTGTAGCAGCAAGTGTCCCGCTTCCCTTCGAATGATCAAGGGATCTGTGGCGTTTCCCTCGGCTTTCCGCCCACGAGCTTTCCCCAGCAGGGCTGTAACCACGGCCACTGTGGTGTGAGTCATCCTCGGCTTGAAAGTCGGGCAAGTGCAGGGAAATACAGGTTTCCCTGGAATGGACTGAGACATCTGGGGCTCTCGCGAATGGTGGCACGACCCTGGAGTTCTCTCGCTTTCTCTGGGTAGCGCCTCCTCTTGATGCGACGGGAATAACGCCGCAAATACCTCCTCATTCCACACGGCGTGAGAGTCACACGAGCAGGGAAGGATCAAACCCTCTCGACTAAGAGGTGGAACGGGGCTTCCCTACTGAGATGTGGGCGCGACTCTCGTGCTTCCTCCCCTACTGCGATCTCTCGACGTGGAAGACTGGGTATAATGTCGGGGAACTTTTTTGAGTTGCAGCATAGGGTGGTGAAGGACCCTCGTGTGGAAGTCTCCAGATGCTATAGAATGTTGATTTACGATATAAGACTCTGACAGACG
>NW_017195050.1:0-9083 GCF_001704415.2 Capra hircus
GGGAATTCATTACCAACCACACAGGAAAGGATCCCTCCTCTCGAGCTACGAGGCGGACACGGGGCTCCTCTGGATGTGAGCGGAGCTCTTGTGCTTCCTCTCGAGTGGAGACGGTATATGTCATGGAAATTCTTGAGTTGCAGCAAGGGTGTGAAGGACCCTTTGAAGTTCCAGAGATTAGTGTGATTAGCCTCGAGACGCCTCAGCGAAATGGGCCTCATCTCGCCTGGAGGGCAGAACCTCCTGGATTTCTCGAGTTGCGGCAGTGCTCTCGACTTACGACAGGGACCTCAGGACCCGCTCTGGTGGCCTCAGGAAAGGCCAGTCCCCATGCGATTTGCTCGGGGGCCGCTCGGGATTCCTCTCCCATCGATGCCGGGCCCTAAGACCTTGTGTGGAGTCGGTGTCGGAAACTGAGAATTCCCCCTGCAGTGCTGACATCGCTCTTGGGTACTTCTGAAGTCTCCCCAGGGAGTGAGTCCTCGTCTCAGTCGGGTATGCACGTGCGCTTTCCTCCTGAGCTGTAGCAGCAGTGTCACGCTTCCCTTCCCGTGATCATAGGATCTGTGGCTTTCCCTCGAGGCTTTCCCACCAGGCTTTCCAACGAGGCTTTCCCCCAGTGATGTCCCACGTGCCACCGCGGTGTCAGTCGATCCTCGGTTTGAAAGTCGAGGCAGTGCCGGGAAACAGGCTTCCCTGGAATGGACTGAAACATCTGGGGGGACTCTGGAATGGAGACACGACCCTGGAGTTCCTCTCGCCTTTCCTGTGGAGAGCGCCCCCTCTTGATATGTGACGGGAACGCGGGAAATTTTTCCGAACACGCAGGGAAAGGATCCCTCCTGTCGAGCTAGGAGGCGGAAACAGGGCTCCTCTGGATGTGGGCGGGACTCTCGTGCTTCCTCTCGAGTGGAGACGGGTATGTCAGGGAACTTCTTGAGTTGCAGCAAGGGTGTGAAGGGCCCTTTGGAAGGTCCAGAGGTTAGGTGTGATTAGCCTCGAGTCGCCTCTGCGGAAATGGGGCTCATCTCGTCTGGAGGAAGAACCTCCTGGATTTTCTCGAGTTGTGGCAGGTTCTCTCGACTTATGACGGGGACCTCAGGGACTCGCTCTGGTGGCCTCAGGAAGGCCAGTCCCCATGCGAGTGCTCGGGGCCTCTCGGGATTTCACTCCCATCGATGCCGGGGCCTAAGGCCTTGTGTGGAGTCGGTGCAGAACCTGAGGATTCCTCTCCTTGCTGACATGGATCTTGGGTACTTCTGGAGTCTCCCCAGGGGAGTCAGTCCTCGTCTCGAGTGGGCGCATGCACATGCGCTTACCTTCCCGAGCTGTAGCTGCAGTATCTCGCTTCCCTTCTTGTGGAGTAAGGGATCTGTGGCTTTCCCTCGAGTCTTTACCACGAGGCTTTCCCACGAGGCTTTCCCAAAGGGCTGTCCCACATGCCACCATTGTGTGAGTCGATCCTCGGCTTGAGAGCCAAGGCAATGCAGGGAAAACAGGTTTCCGTGAAATGGACTGAGACATGTGGGGGACTCTGGGAATGGTGGCACCACCCTGGAGTTCCTCTCGCCTTTCCTGTGGAGAGCGACTCCTCTTGAGACGCTATGGGAACGCCAGGGAATTCTTTCCGACAACGCAGGGAAAGGATCCCTCCTCTCGAGCTAGGAGACGGAAACGGGGCTCCTCTGGATGTGGGCAGGCCTCTCGTGCTTCCTCTCCGAGTGGAGACAGGTATGTCAGGGAAACTTCTTGAGTTGCAGCAAGGACGTGAAGGACCCTTTGGAAGTTCCAGAGGTCAGGTGTGATAAGCCTTGAGTCGCCTCTGCGGAATGGGCCTCATCTCGCCTGGAGGGGAGAACCTCCTGGATTTTCTCGAGTTGCGGCAGGTGCTCTCGACTTACGACAGGGACCTCAGAGACCCGCTCTGGTGGCCTCAGGAAACACCAGTCCCCATGCGAGTTACTCAGGGCCCTCTCGGGGTTCCTCCTCCCGTCGATGCCAGGGCCTAAGACCTTGTGTGGAGTCGGTGCCGGAACCTGAGGATTCCTTTGCAGTGCTGACCAAGGATCTTGGGGTACTTCTCCAGTCTCCCCACGGGAGTCAGTCCTCATCTCGAGTGGGGGCATGCACGTGCGCTTTCCTCCCGAGCTGTAGCAGCAGTGTCACGCTTCCCTTCGCGTGGATCAAGGTATCTGCGGCTTTCCCTCGAGGCTTTCCCACGAGTCTTTTCCACGAGGCTTTCCCACGAGACTTTCCCAAAGGGCTGTCCCACGTGCCACCGTGTTGTGTGTCGATCCTAGGCTAGAAAGTTGAGGCAGTGCAGGAGAAACAGGTTTCCATGGAATGGACTGAGAACATCTGGGGGCCTCTGGGAATGGGTGCACGAATCTGGAGTTCCTCTCGCCTTTCCTGTGAGAGCGCCTCCTCTTGAGATGAGACGGGAACTCCGGGAATACTTGACCGACCACTCAGTGAAAGGATCCCTCCTCTCGAGCTAGGAGGCAGTAACGGGCTCCTCTGGATGTGGGCGGGACTCTCGGGCTTCCTCTCGAGTGGAGACGGGTATGTGGGGGAGCTTCTTGAGTTGCAGCAAGGGCGTGAAGGACCCTTTGTAAGTTTCCATAGGTTAGGTGTGATTAGCCTCGAGACGCCTCAGCGGTAATGGGCCTCATCTCGCCTGGAGGGTAGAACCTCCTGGATTTTCTCGAGTTGCGGCAGGTGCCCTCGACTTACGACGGGGACCTCAGGGACCCGCTCTGGTGCCCTCAGGAAAGGCCAGGCCCCATGCGAGTTGCTCGGGGGCCTCTTGGGATTCCTCTCCCGTCTATGCCGGGGCCTAAAGACCTTGTGTGGAGTCGGTGCCAGAACCTGAGGATTCCTCTCCGCGTGCTGACATGGATCTTGGGTACTTCTGAGGTCTCCCCGGGGGAGTCAGTCCTCGTCTCGAGGGGAGGCATGCACGTGGGCTTTCCTCCCGAGCTGTAGCAGCAATGTCACGCTTTCCTTCACGTGGATCAAGGGATCTGTGGCTTTCCCTCGAGGCTTTCACACGAGGCTTTCCCAAGAAGCTTTCCCACAGGGCTGTCCCACGTGCCACCGTGGTGTGAGTCGATCCTCGGCTAGAAAGTCGAGGCAGTGCAGGGAACAGGTTTCCGTGGAATGGACTGAGACATCTGGGGGACTCTGCGAATGGTGGCACGACACTGGAGTTCCTCTCGCCTTCCTGTGGAGAGCGCCTCCTCTTTGAATTGCGATGGGAATCTCGGTGAAATTTCTTTCCAGACAACGCACGGAAAGGATCCCACCTCTGGAGCTAAGATGGCAGAAATGGGGCTCCTCTGGATGTGGGTGGGACTCTCGTGCTTCCTCTCGAGTGCAGACGGATATGTCGGAGAACTTGTTGAGTTGCAGCAAGGGTGTGAAGGACCCTTTGGAAGTTCCAGAGGTTAGGTGTGATTAGCCTCAAGACGCCTCAGCGGAAATGGGCCTCATCTTGCCTGGAGGGGAGAACTCCTGGATTTTCATCGAGTTGCGGGCAGGTGCTCTCGACTTATGACGGGGACCTCAGGGACCCGCTCTGGTGGACTCAGTAAAGGCCAGTCCACGATGCGCGTTGCTCAGGGGCCTCTCGGGATTCCTCTCCCGTCCGATGCCGGGGCCTACGACCTTGTGTGAATTCGGTGCCGGAACTTGAGGATTCCTCTCCAGTGCTGACATGGATCTTGGGGTACTTCTGGAGTCTCCCCAGGGGAGTCAGTCGTAGTCTCGAGTGGGGGCATGCACGTGCGATTTCCTCCAGAGCTGTAGCAGCAGTGTCACGCTTCCTTTCGCGTGGATCAAGGGATCTATGGCTTTCCCTAGAGACTTTCCCACGAGGCTTTCCCACGGGGCTTTCCCACGAGGCTTTCCCACAGGGCTGTCCCACGTGCCACCGTGGTGTGAGTCGATCCTCGGCTAGAAAGTCAAGGCAGTGCAGGGAAAACAGGTTTTCCTGGAATGGACTGAGACATCTGGGGGACTCTGCGAATGGTGGCACGACCCTTGAGTTCCTCTCGCCTTTCCTGTGGAGAGCGCCTCATCTTGAGATGCGATCGGGAACGCCGGAATTCATTACCAACCACACAGGGAAAGGATCCCTCCTCTCGAGCTACGAGGCGGACACGGGGCTCCTCTGGATGTGAGCGGAGCTCTTGTGCTTCCTCTCGAGTGGAGACGGGTATGTCATGGAAATTCTTGAGTTGCAGCAAGGGTGTGAAGGACCCTTTGGAAGTTCCAGAGATTAGGTGTGATTAGCCTCGAGACGCCTCAGCGAAATGGGCCTCATCTCGGCCTGGAGGGCAGAACCTCCTGGATTTTCTCGAGTTGCGGCAGGTGCTCTCGACTTACGACAGGGACCTCAGCGGACCCGCTCTGGTGGCCTCAGGAAAGGCCAGTCCCCATGCGATTTGCTCGGGGGCCGCTCGGGATTTCCTCTCCCATCGATGCCGGGGCCCTAAGACCTTGTGTGGAGTCGGTGTCGGAAACTGAGAATTCCCCTGCAGTGCTGACATCGCTCTTGGGGTACTTCTGAAGTCTCCCCAGGGGAGTGAGTCCTCGTCTCTAGTCGGGTATGCACGTGCGCTTTCCTCCTGAGCTGTAGCAGCAGTTGTCACGCTTCCCTTTCCCGTGGATCATAGGATCTGTGGCTTCCCTCGAGGCTTTACCCCACCAGGCTTTCCAACGAGGCTTTCCCCCAGTGATGTCCCACGTGCCACCGCGGTGTCAGTCGATCCTCGGTTTGAAAGTCGAGGCAGTGCCGGGGAAACAGGCTTCCCTGGAATGGACTGAAACATCTGGGGGACTCTGGAATGGAGACACGACCCTGGAGTTCCTCTCGCTTTCCTGTGGAGAGCGCCCCCTCTTGATATGTGACGGAACGCCGGGAATTCTTTTCCGAACACGCAGGGAAAAGGATCCCTCCTGTCGAGCTAGGAGGCGGAAACAGGGCTCCTCTGGATGTGGGCGGGACTCTCGTGCTTCCTCTCGAGTGGAGACGGGTATGTCAGGGAACTTCTTGAGTTGCCAGCAAGGGTGTGAAGGGCCCTTTGGAAGGTCCAGAGGTTAGGTGTGATTAGCCTCGAGTCGCCTCTGCGGAAATGGGGCTCATCTCGTCTGGAGGGAAGAACCTCCCTGGATTTTCTCGGAGTTGTGGCAGGTTCTCTCGACTTATGACGGGGACCTCAGGGACCTCGCTCTGGTGGCCTCAGGAAGGCCAGTCCCCATGCGAGTGGCTCGGGGCCTCTCGGGATTTCACTCCCATCGATGCCGGGGCCTAAGGCCTTGTGTGGAGTCGTGCAGGAACCTGAGGATTCCTCTCCTTGCTGACATGGATCTTGGGTACTTCTGGAGTCTCCCCAGGGAGTCAGTCCTCGTCTCGAGTGGGCGCATGCACATGCGCTTACCTCCCGAGCTGTAGCTGCAGTATCTCGCTTCCCTTCTTGTGGAGTAAGGGATCTGTGGCTTTCCCTCGAGTCTTTACCACGAGGCTTTCCCACGAGGCTTTCCCAAAGGGCTGTCCCACATGCCACCATTGTGTGAGTCGATCCTCGGCTTGAGAGCCAAGGCAATGCAGGGAAAACAGGTTTCCGTGAAATGGACTGAGACATGTGGGGGACTCTGGGAATGGTGGCACCACCCTGGAGTTCCTCTCGCCTTCCTGTGGAGAGCGACTCCTCTTGAGACGCTATGGGAACGCGGGAATTCTTTCCCGACAACGCAGGGAAAGGATCCCTCCTCTCGAGCTAGCGAGACGGAAACGGGGCTCCTCTGGATGTGGGCAGGCCTCTCGTGCTTCCTCTCGAGTGGAGACAGGTATGTCAGGGAACTTCTTGAGTTGCAGCAAGGACGTGAAGGACCCTTTGGAAGTTCCAGAGGTCAGGTGTGATAAGCCTTGAGTCGCCTCTGCGGAAATGGGCCTCATCTCGCCTGGAGGGGAGAACCTCCTGGATTTTCTCGAGTTGCGGCAGTGCTCTCGACTTACGACAGGGACCTCAGAGACCCGCTCTGGTGGCCTCAGGAAACACCAGTCCCCATGCGAGTTACTCAGGGCCCTCTCGGGTTCCTCTCCCGTCGATGCCAGGGCCTAAGACCTTGTGTGGAGTCGGTGCCGGAACCTGAGGATTCCTTTGCAGTGCTGACAAGGATCTTGGGGTACTTCTCCAGTCTCCCCACGGGAGTCAGTCCTCATCTCGAGTGGGGGCATGCACGTGCGCTTTCCTCCCGAGCTGTAGCAGCAGTGTCACGCTTCCCTTCGCGTGGATCAAGGTATCTGCGGCTTTCCCTCGAGGCTTTCCCACGAGTCTTTCCACGAGGCTTTCCCACGAGACTTTCCCAAAGGGCTGTCCCACGTGCCACCGTGTTGTGTGTCGATCCTAGGCTAGAAAGTTGAGGCAGTGCAGGAGAAACAGGTTTCCATGGAATGGACTGAGACATCTGGGGGCCTCTGGGAATGGGTGCACGAATCTGGAGTTTCCTCTCGCCTTCCTGTGGAGAGCGCCTCCTCTTGAGATGAGACGGGAACTCCGGGAATACTTGACCGACCACTCAGTGAAAGGATCCCTCCTCTCGAGCTAGGAGGCAGTAACGGGGCTCCTCTGGATGTGGGCGGGACTCTCGGGCTTCCTCTCGAGTGGAGACGGGTATGTGGGGGAGCTTCTTGAGTTGCAGCAAGGCGTGAAGGACCCTTTGTAAGTTCCATAGGTTAGGTGTGATTAGCCTCGAGATGCCTCAGCGGTAATGGGCCTCATCTCGCCTGGAGGGTAGAACCTCCTGGATTTTCTCGAGTTGCGGCAGGTGCCCTCGACTTACGACGGGGACCTCAGGGACCCGCTCTGGTGCCCTCAGGAAAGGCCAGGCCCCATGCGAGTTGCTCGGGGCCTCTTGGGATTCCTCTCCCGTCTATGCCGGGGCCTAAGACCTTGTGTGGAGTCGGTGCCAGAACCTGAGGATTCCTCTCCGGTGCTGACATGGATCTTGGGTACTTCTGAGGTCTCCCCGGGGGAGTCAGTCCTCGTCTCGAGGGAGGCATGCACGTGGGCTTTCCTCCCGAGCTGTAGCAGCAATGTCACGCTTTCCTTCACGTGGATCAAGGGATCTGTGGCTTTCCCTCGAGGCTTTCACACGAGGCTTTCCCAAGAAGCTTTCCCACAGGGCTGTCCACGTGCCACCGTGGTGTGAGTCGATCCTCGGCTAGAAAGTCGAGGCAGTGCAGGGAAACAGGTTTCCGTGGAATGGACTGAGACATCTGGGGACTCTGCGAATGGTGGCACGACACTGGAGTTCCTCTCGCCTTTCCTGTGGAGAGCGCCTCCTCTTGAATTGCGATGGGAACTCGGTGAATTCTTTCCAGACAACGCACGGAAAGGATCCCACCTCTGGAGCTAAGAGGCAGAAATGGGGCTCCTCTGGATGGGGGGAACTCTCGTGCTTCCTCTCGAGTGCAGACGGATATGTCGGAGAACTTCTTGAGTTGCAGCAAGGGTGTGAAGGACCCTTTGGAAGTTCCAGTTGTTAGAATTGATTAGCCTCGAGACGCCTCAGCGGAAATGGGCCTCATCGCCTGGAGGGGAGAACCTCCTGTATTTTCTCGAGTTGGGGCAGGTGCTCTCGACTTACGACGGGGACATCAGGGACCTGCTTTAGTGGCCTCAGGAAAGGCCAGTCCTGTTGCGAGTTGCTCGGGGCCTCTCAGGATTCCTCTCCCGTCGATGCCGGGGCCTAGATCTTGTGTGCAGTTGGTGCCGGAACCTGAGGAATCCTCTCCAGTGCTGACATGGATCTTGGGTACTTCTGGAGTCTCCACAGGGAGTCAGTCCTCCTCTCGAGTGGGGGCATGCACGTGCGCTTTCCTCCCGAGCTGTAGCAGCAGTGTCACGCTTCCCTTCGCGTGGATCAAGGGATCTGTGGCTTCCCTGCTTTCCCACGAGGCTTTCCCACGAGGCTTTCCCACAGGGCTGTCCCACGTGCCACCGTGGTGTGAGTCGATCCTCGGCTTGAAAGTCGACGCAGCGCTGGGAAAACAGGTTTCCCTGGAATGGACTGAGACATCTGGAGGACTCTGGGATTGGTGGCACGACCCTGGAGTTCTCTCCCCTTTCCTGTGGAGAGCGCCTCCTCTTGAGATGCGACGGAAATGCCGGGAATTCTTTCCCGACCACGCAGGGAAAGGATCCCTCCTCTCGAGCTAGGAGGCGGAAACGGGGCTCCTCTGGATGTGGGCGGGACTCTCGTGCTTCCTCTCGAGTGGAGACGGTTATGTCGGGGAACTTCTTGAGTTGCAGCAAGGGTGTGAAGGACCCTTTGTAAGTTCCAGAGTTAGGTGTGATTAGCCTCGAGACACCTCAGCGAAAATGGGCCTCATCTCACCTGGATGGGAGAACCTCGTGGATTTTCTCGAGTTGCGGCAGGTGCTCTCGAATTACGACGGGGACCTCAGGGACCCGCTCTGGTGGCCTCAGGAAAGGCCAGTCCCCATGCGAGATGCTCGGGGACCTCTCGGGATTCCTCTCCCGTCGATGCAGGGGCCTAAGATATTGTGTGGAGTGGGTGCCGGAACCTCAGGATTCCTCTCCAGTGCTTATGTGGATCTTGGGGGTACTTCTGGTGTCTCCCCAGGGAGTCAGTCCTCGTCTCGAGTGGGACACGCACGTGCGCTTTCCTCCCGAGCTGTAGCAGCAGTGTCATGATTCCCTTCGCGTGGATCCAAGGATCAGGGCTTTCCCTCGAGGCTTTCCCACGAGGCTTTTCCCACAGGGCTGTCCCACGTGCCACCGTGGTGTGAGTCGATCCTCGCTTGAAAGTCGAAGGCAGTGCACGGAAAACAGGTTTCCCTGCAATGACTGAGACATCTGGTTGACTCTGGGAATGGTGGCACGACTCTGGAGTTCTTCTCGCCTTTCCTGTGGAGATCGCCTCCTCTTGAGATGCGTCGGAACGCCGGGAATTCTTCCCGACCACGCAGGGAAAGGATCCCTCCTCTCAAGCTAGGAGGCTGAAACGTGGCTCCCTCTGGATGGGCGGGACTCTCGTGCTTCTCCAAGTGGAGA